>NC_041387.1:488173644-488181777 GCF_002162155.2 Triticum dicoccoides | reverse complement strand
GCCGCCCCTCACCTCCCGCCGCCCGCCATCGCCGCCGCTTGCCGCAGACCGGACGGCGCCATCCCGCGCCGCGCCCCTCCGCCGTCCCGCCACCCTGCTCCACCGTCCTGCGCCGCGCCCCTCCGGCGTCCCCGCGGCCCGGATCCGGCCGGCCCCACTCCGGCGACCTCTCCCTCTCAACTCCAGCGAGTGGCCCGACCAATCTCGGGAACCGTGCCCCTGGATCCAGATCCAGATCCAGATCCAGCCCTAGGTTGACCCCGATTTCGTCCAAGTCCTTTTTTCTGCAGTAGTTGCCCTGTTCATCGCATCATATCTCCTCATCCGTAGATCCGTTTAATGCATATGATATGTCAAAATGTTCATTGTGAGACGCTCTTCATTTTGTTCCATTGTGCCATGCTTGTTTGAGTTCTTCTTCATGCCCTAATCATCATGGCAAGAGTGCTATATAATGTTGTCTACTGTCTGTTAACAGAACATGCTCATTTGTCTTTTTTGCATCTTTTTGTGTGATTTTCTTTTGAGCATGAAGTCTATATGTGTTATGAGCTACAACATGCCATCTTTGCTGTGGTGCAATCCACTCTTCATGATATGCCATGTATTGATTGTTTCAAGCTTGCAAAGTAGCCTTCGTGATGTTGCTGATTTCAGGGACTTAGAATTCTTCTAAGTCATTTCCCTGCTGTTATTTTCATGCCATGTATTCATGTTGCTACAGTGAGATTCATGCCTCTTTTGAGTATGTTCAGTAAGGATGTTTTGGATATGGTTATGCTCTATCCATCCATGCCTCTGTTTGCATTTATAGAGTGCTCTAGCATGTCTTAATCTTGCTCTACTTTTGCTATAAAAATGTTCCTGGCAGATTGATTACATGTTAATCAATTTTGCCAAGGTTGTTATAGTTGATCCTTGCATGCTATGAGCTTGTTCTTGCCATGGTTAGTGTCATGAACATGTCTTCTTGCTGATGCTATGCTTATCTTGTCATGCAATGCTTTGTGATGAGTGATTCGATCTCGCAAAGATGCCTTCATAATTCTGTTTATGCCATGCTCTGTTTTTCTGCTAAGTCTGAATCTGTTTATGAAACTTGCTATGTTTATGTGGGTTCCATCATATCTTCTGTGCCTTTTTGGCTCATGATCAGTAAGGTACTTTTGTTCTACGCATTTAGTAGATTCTTTCCATACCTTTGGTTTCCACGATAAGTTCCTCTAGCATGTTGTTTGATAGCTCTGAACATTGCAACCTGATGTTATTTCTGCCATGTCCTGTGAATTCCTCTAAGTCTCTAAAACCAGTTATTATTTGCAATCTTGCCATGTCCTTTTGAGCATGTTGTAGTAGTTTCTGGAGATAGCTCAGTGTTCATGTTTTGTAATGCTTTACCTGTACATATTGTCCATGCCTTTTGTTTTCATGTTGTGATGCTGTAGCATGTTGTTTTGGTTCTTGCAATATGCCTAGTTGCTGTTTTGGATAGCATGCCCTTTAAACTTGATTCATGTGTATGTGTTGAACCGTTGCTCCGTTTTAAGTGTGCTCTATATGAAACTTGCTTAGTTTTGCATGTAGTTTCATGTTACCTTGTTGCATCCATGTTTTGAGGTGTGTGCTTGATGTTTGAATGCATTTTGCACCAATGCCATGCTTAAATTGTTTTGCTCATATCTTCTAGGCTGTAACTCCGAATCTAATGAACTTTATATGTATCTTGACTAGAATTTTGTGTAGATCATCATGGTGCATCTTTAACTTGCTGTTTAACAACTTGAACATAAGGTTTATTCAGATCTGGACCAATTTCGAAATTTGCATATGAGGACTTACCGGAATTGTTATATGTTGTTCCCAGACTCATTTAAACTTGTTTTGATGTGTTGCTCTTGTATGCATCATCTCTTGCCATGAGTAGCTTCATGTAGCCTTGTCATGCATCATACTTGGTTGAGCATCATGCCTTGTTCATGTGTGGTGTGTTTACTATGTTGTGTGCTTCTTCTTGATAGTTCCCGTTTCGTTGCGATCGTGAGGATTCGTTCGTCTACGTTTGGTTCGTCTTCGTGGCTTCATCTTCTTCATGGACTCGTTCTTCTTCCTAGCAGGATTTCAGGCAAGATGACCGTCACCTTGGATCTCACTACTATCATTGCTATGCTAGTTGCTTCGTTCTATCGCTTTGCCGCGTTACCTACCACTTGCTTATCAAGCCTCCCAAATTGCCATGTCAGCCTCTAACCTTGTCACCCTTCCTAGCAAACCGTTGTTTGGCTATGTTACCGCTTTTGCTCAGCCACTCTTATAGCATTGCTAGTTGCAGGTGAAGATGAAGATTTCTCCATGTTGGATTATGTTTATGTTGGGATATCACAATATCTCTTATATTATTAATGCATCTATATACCTGGTAAAGGGTGGAAGGCTCGGCCTTATGCCTGATGTTTTGCTCCACTCTTGCCGCCCTAGTTTCCGTCATATCGGTATTATGTTCCCGGATTTTGTGTCCCTAACGCGGTTGGGTGATTTATGGGCCCCCCTTGACAGTTCGTCTTAAATAAAACTCCTCCAGCAAGGCCCACCATTGGTTTTACCATTTGCCTACCACCTATACCTTTCCCTTGGGAGTAATTAACCCGAGGGTCATCTTTATTTTAGCCCCCCGGGCCAATGCTTGTCTAAGTGTTGGTCCAAACTAGAGCACCGTGCGGGACCATCCCTTGGCAACTTGGGTCACGTCGGTACCTGTACGCTTCGCTTATTCGGTGTGTCCTGAGAACGAGATACGTGCGACTCCTATCGAGATTGTCGACACATCGGGCGGCTTTGCTGGTCTTGTTTTACCATTGTCGAAATGTCTTGTAAACCGGGATTCCGAGACTGATCGGGTCTTCCTAGGAGAAGGAATATCCTTCGTTGACCGTGAGAGCTTGTGATGGGATAAGTTGGGACACCCCTGCAGGGTATAAACTTTCGAGAGCCGTGCCCGCGGTTATGTGGCAGATGGGAATTTGTTAATGTCCGGTTGTAGATAACTTGACACTTGACTTAATTAAAAACACATCAATCACGTGTGTAGCCGTGATGGTCTCTTTTCGGCGGAGTTTGGGAAGTGAACATGGTTTTGGATTATGTTTGATGTAAGTAGGAGTTCAGGATCACTTCTTGATCATTGCTAGCTTCACGATCGTTCCGTTGTTTCTCTTCTCGCTCTTATTTGCGTATGGTAGCCACCATATCATGCTTAGTCGCTGCTGCAACCTCACCACCTTACCCCTTCCTTACCCATTAAGCTTTGCTAGTCTTGATACCCATGGTAATGGGATTGCTGAGTCCTCGTGGCTCACAGATTACTACAACAACAGTTGCAGGTACAGGTTTGCGATGATCATGATGCGAGAGCGATGTTCCTTGTTTTGGAGTTCTTCTTCTGCTTCTTCTTCTATCAGGGGATAGGTTCTAGGTCGGCAACCTGGACTAGTAGGGTGGATGTCGTTTGAGTTTCTGTTTGTGTTTCATCCGTAGTCGGATGGTGCTCTTATGTAAGATGATGTTGTATTCGTGTGGCATTGTATGCCTCCTGTATGTATCCCCATCTATTATGTAATGTTGATGTAATGATATCCACCTTGCAAAAGCATCTCCAATATGCGCTTCTATCCTTGGTGGGACACTACAGGAATCAGCTACTTTGCCATCAGCCACGGCGGACGGCAAAGGCATGGATGGCGAACGGCAAAGGTCTTTGCTGTCCGCCGCGGACGGCAAAAGTGGACAGCAACGTACAAGACGGCAAAGAGCTACATTGCTGTCCGCTTCGGGCGGCTGACGGGAAAGGGTCCTTTGCCATCAGCTGCCGACGGCAAAGAATACTGACGGCAATAATTGCGCTGTTACTCCGTTAGGAGGTTACAGGCAAGCCTTTGCCGTCGTTCGCTGACGGCAAACATCGGAAGGCCTTTGCCGTCCGCCGCTGTAGGCAAAGTTTTTTTTTTCTCTTTGCCGTCAGCCACTGTTGGCAAACTGACCAAATAGGTCAGCCTCCCAGGAAGCACAGTTGCCTGCCATGTGGCCTCTTTGCCGTCCGCTGCTGATGGCAAAGAGACCTTTGCCGTCGGTGGCTGATGGCAAAGAGCCTGCATATTGGCTCTTTTTTTTTTCTGTTTTTTTAAATCCAACAATTTTCACAGCAAATATATATGACATATATAGATATATTTCACAGAGCTACTTAATAGCACATAAGTTTCATCGTACATACATATATAGTTCCATCCACTCATGCATAGCAAGTTCCATCAAGATAGCAAAGTTGCACATACATATTACAATGCAAAGTTTCATCAAGATAGCAAGTTCCATCATAGCAAGCTAGAAGAATACTAGAAGAGAATGAAATAAAAAACAAGCACTCCATCATAGCAAGCTAGCTTCCGAGAAGTGAATGAAATCTGCAAAATGGCAAATAAGAAAGTTAGGAAAAGGTGACTAGAAGAAGAAGACTAGAAGAAGAAGCACGCCATCGTTTGTGAGGTAACTTAGGTGAAATGGATCGTTTATGAGCTAACTTAGGTAAAATGCATCATTTTAGAGCTAATGTAGGTAAAATGGGTCGTTTATGAGCTAACTAAGCTAATTATGCCGTTTTTTTACATAAGTAAGGTAAGTACATGTCATTATTGAGCAAACCTAATTAACTAAGCATATTATAACTAACTTAGGTCATTTTGGAGGAAACAAAGCTAAGTATAGATCGTTTTAGAGCTAACTTAGGTAAAATGGCTGGTTTTGGAGGTCAGTAAGCTTATTAAGTCATTTTGCAGGAAAAGAAGCTAACTCTAGGTCATTAAGGTAAGCATATTGGATGAAATAAAGCTAAGTCTAGGTCTTTATGCATTTGTTAAGCAAAAACTAGAGAAACTTACCTTGATCATGGAGGTGTGGGAGCGGGCTGGCTCAGGCCAGTAGCTAGAGAAGGATCGTGTGATGCTTGTGTGGAGTAATGCTGCACCAAAGATCATTTCCAATGTTTCGTTAGCATGATGACACTCAAATGTTAAGACTAGCAAGTAACGTCCATTCAAATTAAACTCACCGTGGTCTCAGGAGCAATCTCTGGATCAATGGCTATGGAGCCACGGGACCTCCCGCCACTAGATATCATCACCTGCTCTGGATTGTAGGGGATCTGGCTCGGGTTAAACTCCTCCCCTTTCCTCGCCTTCCCCTTGACTTGCTTGTAAGAGGCAGTGTGCTCAATCCATATGTGCCAATCATGACTCTTGAGACCAAATATCTTCAATTTATCAAGACTCGCTCCCCTCTTTAGATTCGCTGCATACCCATCGGGGAACATCAACTGCATTTTCACCCACAAGATAATTTCCCTCATAGCTGGCCTTCCAAGATTGAACCATGCCTTTGGCTTCGTCCAGTTCTGCTTTCCTTTCGGTTCTTTCATGTTTTGTAATGGCCTATCACATAGCGCCTCCAGATCGACTCTAGCCTTAGTATTATCCTTTGACTTCCCATCTATGCCGAACAATGTACCAAAAAGTGCCTCGGCATATTCTTCTCAGTGTGCATCACGTCGATGTTGTGTGGGTAAAGGAGGTCTTTGAAGTAAGGCAGATCCCATAAGCATGTTTTGTGAGTCCAGGCGTGCTCAGAATTATACCCCTTGAAGTACCCTGGACGCTCTGGATCTGGCTCGAGAGCGTTTAACTGATCCAGGGTCTGTTGGCCTGTCAACACAGGTGGTGCAGAGTTTTTTACAACTCTACCTCTGATGAAGTTGTTCTTGTCTTTCCTGAACTTATGGCGAGGATCCAGGAACTGTCTATGCATGTCGAAGCAAGAAAACTTGCGACCGGCCTGAAGCCAACGAAACTCAAGAGCTCCCTTGCATGTGGGGCACGGGAACCTTCCATGCACACACCAGCCAACGAATAGCGCATACGCCGGCAAGTCATGCGTCGAGTACATGTACCAGACACGCATTATGAAGTTTCGTTTGCTATAGGTGTCGTATGTCTTGAACCCATTATCCCAGGCTTCTTGCAATTCGTCCTTAAGCGGCTGCATGTACACATTCATATTTTTCCCCGGATAGTTGGGCCTTGGAATTATCAACGTCAGGAAAATGTTCTTTCTTTGCATAATCTGTCTGGGGGGGGGGGAGATTGAGTGGAAAGACAAATACGGGCCAACAACTGTATTGGGCTGCCGTCATACCAAACACACTGAACCCATCGGTGCTGATGCCGACTCGAGGATGCCTCAGATCTGCCGCTTTGTCAGCATGTAATTCATCAAACTTTTCCACGCAACACCATCCGATGTGTGTACCATCATCAGATTACCATCTGCATCTAGTTCGGTTCTTTTGCCTGTTTTGTGCCATGTCATCTGTTTGGCCGTCTCTTCGACCATGAAAAGACGTTGAAGTCTTGGTACGATTGGCATATACCGAAGAACACTAACATGGATTTTGGTCTGTGTCTTCTCACCCATACCGTTGTCTACCACAATATACCTGGAACACTTGCAAATGGGACAATACTTCAAGTCCGCATAGTCAAGCCTAAATAAGGCACATCCTTTCTCACAGGCATGTATCTTCTCATAGGGCATCTTCAGTGCACGGAGGATTTTGTCCGACTGGTACAGGTTTGCAGGCATTACATGGCCTTTGGGTAGAAAGCGTCCAAATACTGTCATAATTGCGTCATAGCATTCCCTGCCCAAGTTGAACTGAGCCTTCAAAGCCATTACTTGTGAGATGGTATCCAACTAACAAAGCTTAGTGTGCTCGTGGAGCGGACGTTTTGAAGACTCCAACATTTCATTGAAGGCCTTTGTAGATTCCTCCATCTCCTCGTCCGAATCCCGAGCATCATCATAGTCTTGCACCATGTTTTCCATCCCGGTACCATGCTCGTCGGTGCGACAATGATCCACCTCAACTCGGTCACGTTGGGCAGACTCACCATGAAATGTCCACACCATATAATCAGGCGTAAACCATTCTTCTGCAGGTGTTTACCCATTTCAGCCTCTATCCTCTTTTCCCAATTGCCGCATCGGAAACAGGGGCACCAAGTTTTCCTCTGGCCATTTGCAAATGCGGCTTGCACAAACCCCTTGGTTTTTGTGAACCATTCATTACTCCATTTGTTCTGACCAGTGTGACCGGTATACATCCACGCACGATCACTCATCTTGACTTTCAGAGCTACTGGACACACAACAATTATATATATAATTCACCATGTATATATTCATCAGTTGATCTACTTTGTCAATTTTATTACGTCCATGCAACCTACACTCTAATAGGTAATGATAGGTCCTAATCCCACCCGAGTATGTGTAGATTGGGTTCATTTTCCCAAGCTATGCTCCGGATCCGACGCAAAATTTCGGCAGCACCTCCCCGCTGTTCTCCTGATACACGTCTCTGCAATAAACAAAGAGGATGTGTACCCGGAGAACAACAGGGGAGGCACTGACAAAATTTATGCGTCGGATTCGGAGCAAAGCATATGGGAAAACGAACCCAATCTACACATACTCGGGCTGTCCATGGATAGCGTTGGACAATTCGAAAGAATCAAGGTTATAAATATGCAAATGCATGCATATTTATAACTATGACGCTTTCGAACGGGAGACACATATTGGTTACGCACACTGATGATTCAAGACACATATATAGCTAGCTACCAAATTTCATGTCATTTGTGCAAATAATTAATGGGGGAGAAGGACATGTCATTTGTGCTCACCCACGAACGAAGGGGCAGAGCTCGTCAAACACACGAGGAGGTCATCGAACACCAAACCTCGCAGCGATGAAACAACTGCACATTTAAATCTACCCGATCAACACAATTATATATGATGTTTTTCATAACAAAATCGAAAAATATATGACCTAACTAATAATTCACAAATATATAACCCCGTCGGCCTCTGGAAGGCCAAAGAGCACCTTTTCGGGAGGTTTAGGGGGTCGGGGTGTCATGTCGGTGTCGGGGTGCTGTTTCGGGGTCAGGGTGTCGTGTCGGGGTCGGGGTGTCGGGGTGTGGTGTCGTGGTCTATGTGTCGTGGTGTGGTGTCGGGGTC
>NC_041387.1:488161939-488172808 GCF_002162155.2 Triticum dicoccoides | reverse complement strand
TGGCGGGGGCGGGGAAGGCGGGGGCGGCGCTGGGCGGCGGGGGCGGGGGCGGCGCGGTGGGGCGGCGGGGGCGGGGGCGAAGGAGGTCGAGGGAGAAGAGATGAGTAACGGGCGGGGGATGGGGCTCGGCCGTTAGTTAGGTTAGTTAGGGTAGCCTTTGCCGTCCGCCCTCCTTTGCCGTCCGCTTTTGTTCATATTTGCCGTCAGCTGCGGACGGCAAAGCGGGGGGACGTTAAGTATTTTTTAACCAGCTCCTCAGTGGGGCCCCCCTCCCTCTTTGCCGTCTACTAGCGGACGGCAAAGATTCTTTGCCGTCAGCTAGAGGACGGCAAAGAACAGGCTGATGGCAAAGGCTTTCTTTGCCATCAGCCAGTTCTTTGCCGTCTGCTTTCGGGTAGATGATGGCAAAGAGCTTCTTTGCCGTCTGCTAGCTGACGGCAAAGAGCTGGCAGATGGCAAAGTAGCTGATTCCAGTAGTGGGACCTTCGAGTTCCTTTAGGATAGGTCACATATTGGGCGTGACAGCTGGCGTGGCAACAGTGCTTCCGCCCTCACCGCTGACGACATCAAGCGGCAACCTGACGGAGAGCACTATACACGACTCGACTCGGCCACGCCCTGACGATCGACAAGACGGCGCACAGTCCCCCTAGGAACGCGGGGCCCGCACCTAGGGGAACCTGGCGAACCACAAGCCCTCAGCGGGACCTAGCCCGATACCCCAGACACCGACTGTCGGTGTCAAAACCGGCGGATCTCGGGTAGGGGGTCCCGAACTGTGCGTCTAGGCGGATGGTAACAGGAGACAAGGGACACGATGTTTTACCCAGGTTCGGGCCCTCTTGTTGGAGGTAAAACCCTACGTCCTGCTTGATTGATATTGATATTGTGGATGTTTACAAGAGTGGATCTACCACGAGATCAAGGAGGCTAAACCCTAGAAGCTAGCCTATGGTATGATTGTAATGGTTGTTGTTGTGTCCTACGGACTAGAACCATATGGTTTATATAGACACCGGAGAGGGCTAGGGTTGCATAGAGTCGGTTACAATGGTAGGAGATCTACGTATCCGTATCGCCAAGCTTGCCTTCCACGCCAAGGAAAGTCCCATCCGGACACGGGACGAAGTCTTCAATCATGTATCTTCATAGTCTTGGAGTCCGGTCGATGATGATAGTCCGGTCGATGATGATAGTCCGGCCGATGATAGTTCGGCTTATGATGGTAGTCCGGCTATCCGGACACCCCCTAATCCAGGACTCCCTCAGTAGCCCCTGAACCAGGCTTCAATGACGATAAGTCCGGCACGTATATTGCTTGGCATTGCAAGGCGGGTTCCTCCTCCGAATGATAGAAGATTGTGAACACCAGGATAGTGTCCGGCTCTGCAAAATAAATTCCACATTCCACCGTAGAGAGAATAATACATACACAAGTTCAATTTGCTGAGGTTTTTGCGGCATGATGTCACGCCACTACCAAGCCATTACTTGAATCGTTTTTTACTCTACCACCTCAGCGCATTTAGCGAAGCGGTTTCCTTGGCACGTCTTGTCGAAGCAGAGATCGTGTTCCCCCTTAATCCGGGATTCTCATCAATACGGACGTGGGTAACCCAACCGCGCCATTGATGGTGATGCTTGGGGGATAAGCGAGTTTTACCAGGCCGGTGGGGGACGCGTAGACTTCACCCGCCCATATAAGGGATAAGGATTCACCTTCTCACCTACGCCTTCTTCCTCCTTTGCTTATCCATCTCCGCGCACTCGAGCTCCAGCGCCCAAGCCCGCACATCTCGTCTCAACCTTCCCCAGTCATGTCTGGAGCGGGAGGCAAGTGGATGACCTCCTCCGTTACGGAGGAGCACATCGAAAGACTGCGCAGCGCCGGCTACCTGTCCGGCGACATCGCGCACCGGCTGCCCGACGAGGGGCAGCTCATCCCCACCCCCAGGCCCCATGAGAGGGTCGTTTTCCTTCCCCACTTCCTCCGTGGACTGGGCTTTCCACTCCACCCCTTTGTCCGGGGGCTCATGTTCTACTACGGCCTGGATTTCCATGATCTGGCGCCGAACTTCATCCTCAACATCTCGGTGTTTATTGTCGCGTGCGAGGCCTTCCTCTGCATCCAGCCCCACTTCGGCTTGTGGCTCAAGACCTTCAATGTCAAGCCGAAGGTAGTGAAGGGCACTCAAGCGGAGTGCGGAGGCGCCATGTTGGGCAAGATGCCCAACGTCCTTTGGTTCGAAGGGGCCTTCGTGGAATCCGTCAAGGGGTGGCAATCGGGGTGGTTCTATATCACCGAGCCACGCGACCCTACGTGGGCGGTGGCCCCCGAGTTCAGATCTGGTATCCCCACGCAGCTCACCTCCTGGAAAGAGAAGGGCTTGCTGTGGGGTAGTTCGGAGGAGCTGACGGGACTCCAAGCCTGTATCCAGAAGCTGGTGAAGAAGCTCAGGCTGGTTAACATGGTCCAAGTCATGCTCGTCCGTCGGATTCTCCCATGCCAAGAGCGGGCATTCAATCTGTGGGAGTTCGATCCGAAATAGCACCAGGTGCTGAGCGGGCTCTTCGACATGACATACGAAGGCGCCTGGAGGGTGCTGTTTAAGGGCGCCGAAGCCCCCGCATCCGCGACCGAAGATCACGGATTTCGCTCGCAGCACCAAGCCGACGAGGTAAGTGATTCTACCCCTTTCCGGGACACTTGTTTTTCATAGTTTGACTCTATGCGGGTTTTAATTTCCCCTTTTCCTTTGATAGGACTGGATGAGGAGGGCGGAGCAGATTATCTGCCCGGCTCCTATGCCAGTAGACGCCCGTCTAGCGAGGCTGCTGGTTCCGGCACCGCACGTGGTGCCGGAGAAGAAGGCCAAGAAGGAGGCCACAGGTGCTCGAAAGAGTTCCTGTTTTCAGGTGTCCGACGAATCCGGGGCGGACTCCTCCCCCGAAAACGAGGAGGAGAAAGAGGACTCTCTCCCAGAGGAGGGAGAGAAGAAGAGAAAGGCTTCCTCAACAGGGGAGGCTGAAGGGTCCAAGAGGGGAAGGACTATTCCCCCGGACAGCTCCGCCAACATCAACGTTGGCGAGGAAGAAAGGCCTTCAAGGGCCAGGCCTCCGGCGAGATCGTAAGTATCCGGATTCCTGAATGATTTATAATTTCTTTTTCTGCGTCACATAGTGTCATTCTGATGCCGCATGCTGCCTGTAGTCCGGCCAATGATGATCTCCCCGCTTCATCGAGCGGGTCGTTGGCTCCGTTGGATGTAGACTCCATCCCGACCGCCTCCACCCCTCGCGACACCGAGGACGCCGAGGTGGGATCCCAAGAAGGGACCCATCAGGGGGAGGCTCCGGAGGCACCACAAGGCGGCCTCCCGGACTTTGCGCCGGACTCCACATCAGAACCCGCAGTAGTTCCGGAGTCCGGCCGGCGGCCCATTCGCACGAAGGGCAAGACCGTGACGCCGGCGGCTTCCGTCCAACCGGAGGCGCCGGACAATTTGTTGGAGGCGCTCCAGAGCGCTTCCATCGAGGAAGAACACCGCACTATTATGAGTGCGGTGATTCAGAAGGTACAGCTTGCCAAGAGCGGGCTGACCGAAGCCTGTAGTAGCCTTCTATCAGGCTTTGAGGTAAGAAGTTAAAAATATGCAATGTAATACCGCATAGACAGTAGCCCCTGATGCTCGGTTCGGTGTTCGGAAAGAAAAGCCGGACTGAGGATCTGAAAAAAAAGAAGATATACGTAGGGTTGCTAAAAAATTATGTCAATATGGGTTGCAGGCTGCGCTGCTGACCTCTGCCGCACTGACTGCGGAGGTCGGTGCTTTGAAGCAGGAGCTCGAGCGGTCCGAGCAAGAGCTCGGCCGCGCCAAGAAGCAGCTCCAGGACAAAGAAGGTGAGTAACACCACTTTGAACTTGTACCTTACAGAAAAGGATTTAGGTTGCAACAAAAAATAACCAGGATAACATGGGTACTGCAGGGGCCACGAACGAGGTGGCGACCCTGAAGGAGGCCGTGTCCGCGGCCGAACGCAATGCGGCCGCGGAACGGGCAGAGCGAGAAAAGCAGGAGGCGCGGGTGGCGGTGGTTCGGCAAGAGCTCCAGGCTCTCATGGAAAAGCATGAGAGTTTGGAGCGTGACTCAAAGATTCGAGAGTCCGAGCTTGCCTCGGCTCTCGAAAGTGCCAAAACTGCGAAGGCCGATGCCCATAAGTCCCTTCAGGAGATTGAGTTGGTGAGGAAGATAGCGGCGGGTAAGGCATTTTTCATGCAAAGCAAGCATGTGAATGTAAATTACGTGTTAATTACCCGAATTCGGAGCTCTCCAGGGGCGTTTGCAGATCTGCCTCGCAGCGTGTCTGATGCCGCCGCATTCTACCGAGCCGAGGAGGGGAGCTCAACGGAGAAGGTCTTCTGGTCTCAGTATGCTGAGGCCGGCCATCCGGTGCCCCCTAGCGACTAGCTGAAGCAGCTGGTCGAGCTCCACAAGGTGGCCGAGCAGGCCATGAAGGGCCTCATAGTCCGGCTGTGGCCTGGAGAGGCCATGCCTGGGAGCTACTTCGGCCTCGCGCGACGGTTGGTGGATGCGTGCCCCTGGGTGGAGGTTATCAAGCGCTCCGCCTATATTGAAGGTGCTCGTCGGGCCCTTGCCCGCGCAAAGGTGCATTGGGGCAAGCTGGATGCGGAGAAGCTAATCACTGACGCGCCGCCAGCGGGCAAGGAATATCGTACGCCCGAGATGTACTATAAGACTGTCCTGAAGGGTGCCCGCAAGATTGCGGATGAGTGCCCCAGGGATGTAATTATTGAGTAAATTCGCAATGTGTTATCCTGTGCGCTGAAAACTTTGTTCATATGCGCTAAGCAACGCTTGTTAATTTAAAATATTACCTTCTGTGCGGCCGTTTATTAAATCTGAGAGATGGCAAGTCGTCGGCTTCAGCCCCCATGCCACGAGTGCTGGGGTGTTCGGGATAAACTTGAGCACTCTTGTTCCCATTTTTGGGTCCATCTAGGGAGGCGCTCAACACAACGAACAAGGCAACCGGACTTATAGTGCTTGAACACTCTCACTTAGCCATAGAATTCTATAATTTTAAATTTCGGCGAAGCCTCTAGTATTCGGAAGACCGAACTAGGGGCGCTATCCACGCCTTCGTCGGACATTATCCGGAACTTCGCTCGAAGCGGCGTAGGTCTTTAAGGACCCGAAAGGACCTCTCGAACAGCGACCAGTCTCTCGCCTTATCATGACAGTCAGTTTTAGCTTTCTCCACTGAGGCGTTAACCCGGCTCAACCGGGGCGCAATCGCAGTGGTTCTCCCAGTGCTACCTTAGCCGATAGAACGGAACGTAAGGTGCCAAACATGGGAGCCGGGCAAACCCAACTATTGACCCAAGACATGATTCGGAGCCGATTCATATAATGCTATAAGTTCGGGGTGCCGCACTGGTGAAAGTGTTCGGACTTTATCACACCATAATGCGGGGAACATAAGCCCCTGGTGTATTTGGCCGTACCAAAATGTACGGATGCAACATGTCATAAATGAACATATATATATATATATATATAAGGTAATGCAATTATGGGCAAAAAGTGCTGCATTTTATTCGAGAAGATCTGCTATAAGTGCGGAATGATACAAATAGTGCGGAAAGCAAGGGATTGGACGAATTAAAGGCGTCTCTCTCCAGGGGTAGGCCGCGGAATGGTGTATTTAACAAATTTAATGCTCGTAATGGAGACCACCTGAGTGTTCGTCGCAGCCTTTGTCCCTCCCTGGCTGTTGCATCATGAGTTCGGCAGGTTCGCCGCCGGACAGAGTTCTGTATAAAAAAGAGAGAAATAAAAGATAAAAAGAGCGACACACTTGGGAGCCCCTGGTGTGGTCGAACCGCACTCTGGGTCTGTTGTGGTTGTGCCTCTCCCCCTATGCCCATGGTATCTCCAGGGCGTAATTATGTACGCGGAGAGTTTGTCTTACAATTGTGCGAGGGCTGGGGTTGAGGCCGCATTGCTACGCATGCTCGGAACGTGCCAGGTGGTATTGGTTGATGTTGCTCTGGGCGCGTTTGGCCGTGTCCGGTCGTTTAGCGCCTGGACTCGAAAATTGCCTTAAAAGGCTGCTCTGTACTTCTGCCGCGAGAGCCGCTGTATGTTCCTCCGTTCGGAGGGAGCGTTCCGTGTTTCCATTGACCGTGATGACTCCACGAGGGCCTGGCATCTTGAGCTTAAGGTATGCATAATGCGGCACCGCGTTGAATTTTGTGAACGCGGTTCGTCCGAGCAGAGCGTGATAGCCACTGCGGAACGGGACTATGTCGAAGATTAACTCCTCGCTTCGGAAGTTATCCGGGGATCCGAAGACCACTTCCAGTGTAACTGAGCCTGTACAACTGGCCTCGACACCTGGTATGATGCCTTTGAAGGTTGTCTTTGTAGGTTTAATCCTTGAAGGGTCTATGCCCATCTTGCGCACTGTATCCTGATAAAGGAGGTTCAGGCTACTGCCGCCGTCCATCAGGACTCTCGTGAGGTGAAATCCATCAACGATTGGGTCTAAAACCAATGCGGCGAATCCGCCATGGCGGATACTGGTCGGATGGTCTCTTCGATCGAAAGTGATTGGGCAAGAGGACCATGGGTTGAATTTTGGGGCGACTGGCTCCATCGCGTATACGTCCCTTAGTGCACGCTTCCGCTCCCTCTTGGGTATATGCGTTGCGTATATCATGTTTACCGTCCGAACTTGAGGGGGGAATCCCTTTTGTCCTCTGTTGTTCGGCGGCCGGGTCTCTTCCTCGTCATCGCAGTGTAGCCCCTTGTCATTGTTTTCGGCGATTAATTTGCCTGCCTGCTTGAATACCCAACAATCTCTGTTGGTGTGGTTAGCTGGCTTTTCGGGGGTTCCATGTATTTGACAGGAGCGGTCGAGTATTCGGTCCAAATTGGACGGGCCCGGAGTGGTTCTTTTGAATGGCTTCTTCCATTGACCGGGCTTGGAGCCTCGGAATTCGGCGTTGACTGCCGTATCCTCATTGCTGTCACCGTTAATGCGGCGTTTGTTTTTGTTTTGACGCGACCTGCCATTGCGGTCCTTGGTATCCGAACTGCCAGCGTTTTTGCTGAGGTTGTTGCTGCGAGCGAGCCAGCTATCCTCTCCCGCACAGAAGCGGGTCATGAGTGATGTGAGGGCTGCCATGGATTTCGGCTTTTCCTGTCCTAGGTGCCGGGCTAGCCACTCATCGCGGATGTTATGTTTGAAGGCAGCGAAGGCCTCTGCATCCGGACAGTCGACGATTTGATTTTTCTTTGTTAAGAACCGTGTCCAGAATTGCCTGGCCGATTCGTCTGGCTGATGGATTATGTGGCTTAGGTCATCTCGTCCGGTGGTCGCACATACGTGCCCTGGAAGTTGTCGAGGAATGCGGCTTCCAGGTCTTCCCAGCATCCAATTGACTCTGCGGGCAGGCTGTTAAGCCAATGCCGAGCTGGTCCTTTAAGCTTGAGCGGGAGATATTTGATGGCGTGAAGATCGTCGCCACGGGCCATGTGTATATGGAGGAGATAATCCTCAATCCAAACCGCGAGGTCTGTTGTGCCATCGTAGGATTCGATATTAACGGGTTTAAACCCTTCAGGGATTTGATGATCCATTACTTCATCAGTGAAGCATAGTGGGTGTGCGGCGCCTCTGTATTGAGCAATATCGCGACATAGCTCGATAGAGCGTTGTCTGCTGTGTTCGGCCCGGCCGGAGTAGTTGTATCCGGCGCGACGATATTCGTCGTGGGTCTTGGGGCGCCCACGTGATCCATAGATAGATCTGGATTGTCTTGCCTTGTCCTCCAATATATCCCGCAAGTCCGACGCGTTCCCCCGTGGCTTCATGCTTTTTGAGCGATGCCGGGGTACGGTTTTGGTGGAGGGCTTGCACGCCTCTCTGTCGCGGCCATGAGGTGGTCGGTCTGCCGTATTGTGCGCTGGTGATGCAGGTTTGTACGCTTCCTCCTCTAGTCGGGGGAGCAACTTGCGTTTTGGGTAACTTTTGGAGGGGCGTTTGAGTTCATACTCTTCGGCCGCGAGGACCTCGGTCCATCTGTCGGCCAGTAGGTCTTGATCAGCTTGAAGCTGTTGCTGCTTTTTCTTTAGGCTGTTTGCCGTGGCCATTAGCCTGCGTCTGAAACGCTCTTGTTCGACGGGATCCTCAGGCATGACGAATTCGTCGTCATCGAGGCTTGCCTCGTCTCCGGAGGGAGGTAAGTAATTATCATCCTCGACCTCTTCGTCTGCCGCCCTCTCGTGAGGGCTTGCTTCTGCCTCCTCCTGCGCTGGATCGTGCTGGAGGGGGTTGTCTTCGGCACTTTCTGGGGTGTTATTATCTCCTTTGCCGGAATCTCTATTCTTGCTGTGGCGGGATTTAGAGTGGCGCCGCTGACGTTGGCACTTGGGCTGTTTCTTTAAGGAATCGGCCTCCATTGCTTCTTCGCCGTCCCCATCTTTTGGGGTGTCCACCATGTATATGTCGTATGACGAGGTGGTCTTCCAGTGTCCTGTAGGCACTGGTTCTTGATAGTCTCCGGCATCGTCATCCATACCGTCGATGTCTTCGGAGTTGTAGTCGAGTACGTCGGTTAAATCGTCGACGGTGGCTACGAAGTGGGTGGTGGGTGGGCTCTAAATTTCTTCGTCGTCCGCGTCCCAACCATCCTGGCCGTAGTTCGGCCAGGGCTCTCCGGATAGCGAGAGATGCTTCAGCGAATTTAAGATATCGCTGAAGGATGAGTGCTGAAAGATGTCCGCAGCGGTGAATTCCATGATCGGCGCCCAATCGGATTCGACTGGCAGGGGTGCAGGAGGTTTGGAGTCCGGCAGAGAGTCCGGCACCTCGGAGTCATGAGCTTTATGCGGGACAAGGTAAGTGTTCGGCTCCATCGCCGTAGAAGTTGCAGCTCCCGAGGCGGTGTCCAGCCATGCGTCCTCGATCTGTGCGATCGGCTCTGGACTATGGGTCGGAGCAGATTCATGTGTGGCCTCCAAGGTGCTGTCCAGCAGCAGAGTTAGGTCGTGCCCATCATGATAGCGTGACACGCTCGGCTGTGGCTCAGATCCATCGAAGATCAAGTCCCCGCGGATATCGGCCGTGAATTTTAGGCTTCCAAACCTGACCTGAAGGCCAGGGGCGAAGCTTTCGATCTGCTCCAGATGGCCAAGTGAGTTGGCCCGCAGTGCGAAGCCGCCGAATACGAAGATCTGTCCGGGGAGAAAAGTCTCACCCAGGACTGCGTCGTTGTCGATTGAAGAGGCCATCAAGCCTATCGGTGACGACACAGAGGAACTCTCAATGAAAGCACCAATGTCGATGTCAAAACCAGCGGATCTCGGGTAGGGGGTCCCGAACTGTGCGTCTAGGCGGATGGTAACAGGAGACAAGGGACACGATGTTTTACCCAGGTTCGGGCCCTCTTGATGGAGGTAAAACCCTACGTCCTGCTTGATTGATATTGATATTGTGGATGTTTACAAGAGTGGATCTACCACGAGATCAAGGAGGCTAAACCCTAGAAGCTAGCCTATGGTATGATTGTAATGGTTGTTGTTGTGTCCTACGGACTAGAGCCATCCGGTTTATATAGACACCGGAGAGGGCTAGGGTTGCATAGAGTCGGTTACAATGGTAGGAGATCTACGTATCCGTATCGCCAAGCTTGCCTTCCACGCCAAGGAAAGTCCCATCCGGACACGGGACGAAGTCTTCAATCTTCTATCTTCATAGTCTTGGAGTCCGGTCGATGATGATAGTCCGGTCGATGATGATAGTCCGGTCGATGATGATAGTCCGGCCGATGATAGTTCGGCTGATGATGGTAGTCCGGCTATCCGGACACCCCCTAATCCAGGACTCCCTCACCGATAATACGGACCCACCGACTCGGCATATTACCATTGTAACCCTGAGCGGGTTGATCTATAAAACCCCCCAAGAACCCACGCCTACAGGGGCATGAGAGATAACATACACAAGGCCGCTTGTGAGAAGCAGAAAGTACAAGCAAACATAGGACTAGCCACCAAGCTGCAACACCGGAGAGAAGGAGCAGCCTAAGCCTTGGCCAACTTCCTTCCTCCTCATACAGCTCCAGGAGCACCATTGTACTATCGATCATCCAACTACACTCGGCAGGACTAGAAATATTATCTCTACGGAGAGCCCCGAACTTGGGTATGTCCGGCATCCCGCGCCCGCTCATGCCAACCCCGCCTCTGGAGCCCACCAACGCCCTCGAGCCTCCTCCTCTCTTTAGCCATCCCTTGGCATCTGCCGTGCGCCCACCACAACACACGGAGAGAGTTGGGGATTTCATTTATTTTCATATTTGAACTTTCGTCAAATATTGAAAAGAGGATCATTTTGGTTTTAACAATTTTTGTCTCTGAATATTTCAAATATGAAAATAAAAGAGAGCAGATAATATGACTTCTCCAAAATAAAAGAAATATTGGAGGAGAAATATTAAAATCAAGTTTTATTTCTATTTGGAGCTTTAGTGCTATTTTATTGAATTAGAAATGTTCACTTTGTTCTAAATATTCTATTTCGACGGTGAATATTTGTTAAGGCATTTTAAGATTTTTTTTATGTTTATTAGGATTTTTTTCTTTTCGGCGGATTTTTTTTAAAAGATCCTGCCCGACTGGGCCGAAGCCCAGCCGAGCAGGCCGGCCCAAGTCAGCGTTGCTGCCTTCGCGCGTCGTGTCCGCGTCGGAATCCAGCAGGAGTCCGGATCGCCGCCGCTGTCCGCTGCCCCCTCTCCCAAGTCATAGACCAGGGGGGGGGGGTTATAAGCTGCCGCCCCGG
>NC_041387.1:488132819-488161600 GCF_002162155.2 Triticum dicoccoides | reverse complement strand
TCTCGTCGCCGCCCGCCGGAGCCCTCGCCGCCGCTCGGAGCCCCGCTGCCGGCGCCTCGCCTCACCCCGCCCTGCCCCACCGGAGGTAGCCACCGCCGCCGCCGGTCGCTGTTCGGGTTTTTTCAAAAAAATCGTTCGTTTTTTAGAACCTAGATCTAGTTTTTTTAGTTAGATCAGTTCGTTTTTTTCGTCTAGTTAAATAGCGGACGTTCGTCCGTATGTTCGTTTTAACGAATGTTGTTTGTTGGTTAGTCACAGACAGCAAATGTTCGTTCATTAACCTGTTCGTGTCATTTTATTTTTCCAGGATTTTTCCACGATTATTTTTGATCGCGATTTCTGCCCTGATCTTCGTTCTAGTATAACTTTTTGCTCGATCCAAATTAGATAAAATGAGCGCCTAGATCTTCTTCTCGAAGCCCTCTTTCTATTTAACCTACTTGAACAAGATTTTGGTACTGTAAAATTTGAGTTTAGTCCAGATTAGTAAACTATTCTTGTTTCTTTCGTAGTTTGAGTTCCGTTGCTCCGTTTGATCTGATTCTTTTTGCAAACCGGAGTTCTTCAGTTGAACTTTCTGGTTAGATCTTCTTACTTGAGTTTTACCCGTGCAACTTGTTTGAGTGCTTAATGTATGCTATTGTTTGTTTGCGATAGAATTCTCGGAGTGTGAAGCGTGCTACTACGAGTCCCTAGGTTTTGTGGATCATCAGCAAGGTAAGTAACACTTTGATCATATCCCTTTATTACCCTGTTTTTATGCATTAGATACAACTCTCAAACATTGCATGGTTAGGATCTGAATAACATGTGGTTTGGGAAGTAGATGATGGGGTAGAACCTATTGCCCTTTTATTATCAAACCTTTGGGAGTTACCTCTACATTATGCTCAGGATTGCTATGCTATGCTCGTAGATGTGGTTTGGGTGAGTGTATCCATGATAGATGCGAGTATTGTTAATTAATGGTTAACTTAAGGTGGCTACTTAAATACACATCTGGGTGGATTGGTTGAGGCACCATGGAGTACCTAGTGGTTGTCAGGGCACCTGGAGAATCCAGTATTGTCTTAGGATATCCCGGAGTACCCGTGTGATCATCCTACGGTTTGCCACCCAGGCTTAAAGGGATCATACGATTATTCATGCTAGAAACTTCCGTGTGCAGCCACAAGCCATTATTGGCTCTGGCATAGTTGAATAAGTTGTGTGACCTCTTTCAGTGGTAGACTAGCAGATGTAGGGGATGTAGGTGGTACTTTCTACCCAGAGTAAAGAGTTAATGCTTCTGAAAGACTGTGTCTCGGTCATCCATTTCTCAAACACCATGTAGTGCGAGAAATCTAACGGAGGAGATCGAGTCTTGTGGGGAAAAGTGCGCAAACCTTTCCAGAGTGTACAAACTAATCATGCTTAGCCGTGTCCCCAGTTATGGACATCTTGAGTATCTGGTTCTTGGATTATGATGTTCATCTCATCACTCTAAATTAATTTTGTTGGGTAGTTGATGATGTTTAATTGGGATTGAGTTGGAGGAACCTTCTCAATGTTTAACAACCACCATGATAGTTAAATAAAATTTATTCCTTTGTTGTAGGGAAATATTGGCTTTATGCAAAACAGTAACCATAGAGCTTTCCACCAGCCATATATGCATGTAGTGATAGCATTTATCTGTTCATTACTCTATGTGTTACATTGCCAGCATATTCCATGTGCTAACCCATTTCGGGCTACAACATATCGTGTTGCAGACTTTTCAGACAACGAGTAAGGTGCCATAGGTCGCTGTCGTTCACTCAGCTATGACGTTGGAGTTTGATGGACTCACTTTATCTTCCAATACTTCCGCTGTTATCTTGTTTATATGGCCTTAAGCCATATTATTGTAATAAGTTCTCTTTTGAGACATTCAATGTAATAAGTGTG
This sequence comes from Triticum dicoccoides, assembly GCF_002162155.2. Taxonomy (NCBI): domain Eukaryota; kingdom Viridiplantae; phylum Streptophyta; class Magnoliopsida; order Poales; family Poaceae; genus Triticum; species Triticum dicoccoides. Next base: position 488,159,671 of record NC_041387.1, on the reverse strand, counting down.
TGATCGAAACTCTGTTATAAATCCTCAAGTACTGTGCGTGTCAGCATTACCGATCCAGGGATGACACTGATGCATAGAGACTAGAATGTTTGAGGTCTGGTCGCTACTAGATGGTATCAGAGCACACGCTGACTATAGGACACGACCCCTAAGTTAAACCATAGGTCACTCTTCTCTACTCATTTCTGACTCCTCTCCCTTTTCCACTCTATAGGAGGGTGGACTCAAGGAACAAGTTTAACCCACCAGATGAAGACACTCCTTTTGGATGACACCTGAAGGAAGTTACTAGGTACCTGAACATCGGAATACCAAGCTTCATCGGGACCTACATTACCACTTTACCAGAAGAAGAGCATTGGATGATTCGAGTACAAGTTCCAGGAAGGACGTTCATGGCAGTCACTGAGCCCATAGAGTTTTACTTTGATGCACCAACCTGGAGTCTAGGAAAGAGCATGGCAACCCATATCACCATGGGATGCATTGGAGAAGTTTATCACAAGGATCTCAAGGACACTATCTACCAGATATGTGGGCGCCGAGATGAGCAATGGGAGATGATCAGCACCAGGAGGGACATGTCCATTGCAGCTTTCATCCAGGAGTTAAACCAGCACATTCGTCGTCAGGAGAACCAGATGTGCGCAGGCATGATAGATCTGAAGAAGGCAATGACCAGGATTACGGAGCTAGAAGAGGAACTCAAGTCTACACGCGATGGATATGAGGAGAAAATGACGATACTAGTGGAGAAGAACGACAATCTGACAAGGAAGAAAGGAGTATTCATGGGAGACCCCGCGCCAGGAGGAGATGACAACGATTCCAAGGACACTCGTTTAGAGGATTACATCATCATCGCCAACACCGATTCTGACCCCGACGATAGCGATGATGACTACGTTGATGAAGCTGGAGCGGATATCAGGGAGTCTTCTACAGATTAAAAAAATTTATAGTCGACCACCATATCAGTAGTAGTATTCTCCCATGTATATAGTAAGTCCGAACACTTTTGTAACGATAGTTAGACCGATTGTATGCCTTGTTTGAATTGATTGAATTGATATGTTTGTGTTTGTCTCATGTGCATATGGGTAGTGTTTTCCCCTTAGACCTCATTCTATTCTGTTTTCTCACCTTTTCTAAACCCATCAGATGCCTCCGAGACGTGACAATGGATTTGCCTTCCCACCAGAGCTCACTCAGCTGATCCAGCAGCAGAATACCCTGATGCAGCTGTTAGTTCAGAATCAGAACCAAGGCAACAACAACAACAACCCACCATAAACACCACCAGTTGACCACTTAGCCCGTTTCCTAAGGCTGAATCCGCCGGTGTTCTCTAGTAGCACCGAGCCGATTGTTGCAGATGATTGGCTCCGCAAGATTGGAAGGGATCTTACCACCAGGATGCATAGATGCGAAGAGAGTGTGTTTTGCTGCACACCAGCTTGATGGACCCGTGCTACATCTTGAGCTTGCGTTGGTTTTCCTTGAAGAGGAAAGGGTGATGCAACAATAGTAGCGTAAGTATTTCCCTCAGTTTTTGAGAACCAAGGTATCAATCCAGTAGGAGGCTCCTCAAAAGTCCCACACACCTACACAAACAAACAAAGAACTCGCAACCAACGCAATAAAGGGGTTGTCAATCCCTTGACGGCCACTTGCGAAAGTGAGATCTGATAGAGATAGTATGATAAGATAAATATATTTTTGGTGTTTTATAATATAGATGCAAAAAGTAAGATGCAAATAAAAGTAGATTGAAAGCAAATATGATAAAAGATAGACCCGGGGGCCATAGGTTTCACTTGAGGCTTCTCTCAAGATAGCATAAGTATTACGGTGGGTGAACAAATTACTGTCGAGCAATTTATAGAAAAGCGAATAATTATGACATTATCTAGGCATGATCATGTATATAGGCATCACGTCCGCAACAAGTAGACCGACTCCTGCCTGCATCTACTACTATTACTCCACACATGGACCGACTCCTGCCTGCATCTAGAGTATTAAGTTCATAAAGAACAGAGTAACACATTAAGCAAGATGACATGATGTAGAGGGATAAACTCATGCAATATGATATAAACCCCATCTTTTTATCCTCGATGCAACAATACAATACGTGCCTTGCAACCCTTTCTGTCACTGGGTAAGGACACCGCAAGATTGAACCGAAAGCTAAGCACTTCTCCCATGGCAAGAAAGATCAATCTAGTAGGCCAAACCAAACTGATAATTCGAAGAGACTTGCAAAGATAACTCAATCATACATAAAAGAATTCAGAGGAGATTCAAATATTTCTCATAGATAAACTTGATCATAAACCCACAATTCATCGGATCTCGACAAACACACCGCAAAAAGAGTTTACATCGAATAGATCTCCACAAGAGAGGGGGAGAACATTGTATTGAGATCCAAAAAGAGAGAAGAAGCCATCTAGCTAATAACTATGGACATGAAGGTCTGTGGTAAACTACTCACAACTCATCGGAGGGGCTATGGTGTTGATGTAGAATCCCTCCATGGTCGATTCCCCCTCCCGCGGAGCATCGGCGAAGGCTCCAAGATGGGATCTCGCGGATACAGAAGGTTACGGCGGTGGAAATTGTGTTTCGTTGGCTCCCTGGATGTTTTCGGGGTACGTAGGCTTATATAGGAGGAAGAAGTACATCGGTGGCCGCCCAAAGGGCCCACGAGAAAGGGGGGCGCACCCTGTAGGGGTGGGCGCGCCCTCCCTTCTCATGGCCGCCTCGGCTGCTTCTTAACTTGCACTCCAAGTCCTCTGGATCACGTTCATTCCAAAATTCACGCTCCCGAAGGTTTCATTCCGTTTGGATTCCGTTTGATATTCCTTTTCTTTGAAATACTGAAATAGGCAAAAAACAGCAATACGGGCTGGGCCTCCGGTTAGTAGGTTAGTCCCAAAAATGATATAAATGTGTAAAATAAAGCCCATAAACATCCAAAAGGGGTAATATAATAGCATGGAACAATCAAAAATTATAGATACGTTGGAGACGTATCAAGCATCCCCAAGCTTAATTCTTGCTCATCCTCGAGTAGGTAAATGATAAAAACAGAATTTTTGATGTGGAATGCTACCTAACATAATTCTCAATGTAATTTCTTTATTGTGGCAAGAATGTTCAGATCCAAATGATTCGAAATAAAAGTTCATATTGATAAAAGAAATAGTAATACTTCAAGCATACTAATCAAAGTAATCATGTCTTCTCAAAATAACATGCCAAAAGAAAGTTCATCCCTACAAAATCATATAGTTAGGCTATGCTTCATTTTCATCACACAAAGATGTTCCCAACTTCTATACCCCCGATGACAAGCCAAGCAATTGTTTCATACTTAAATAATCTCAAACTTTTTCAACCTTCACGCAATACATGAGCGTGAGCCATGGATATAGCACTATGGGTGGAATAGAATATGATGATGGGGATTGTGTGGAGAAGACAAAAAAAGGAGAAAGTCTCACATTGACGAGGATAATCAACGGGCTATGGAGATGCCCATCAATTCATGTCAACATGAGGAGTAGGGACTGCCATGCAACGGATGCACTAGAGCTATAAATGAATGCTCAACAAAAGAAAACTAGTGGGTGTGCATCCAACTTGCTTGCTCACGAAGACCTAGGGCATTTGAGGAAGCCCATCGTAGGAATATACAAGCCAAGTTCTATAATAAAAAATTCCAGCTAGTATGAAAAAGACAACCTATGAGACTCACTATATGAAAAACATGGTGCTACTTTGAAGCACAAGTGTGGAAAAATATATAGTAACATTGCCCTTTTTATTTATTTTCTTTTTCTTTTTTCCTTTTTCTTTTTTTCTTTCTTTTTTTCCTTTTTTTCGGCCTTTCTTTTTTTTCCTTTTGGTCTTTCTTCTTTTTTTCTTTTTTTTCTTTTTGGGCAATGCTCTAATAATGATTATCATCACACTTTCATTGATTACAACATATGAATTACAACTCGAAACTAAAACAAGATATGACTCTATATGAATGCCTCCGGCGGTGTACCGGGATGGTGCAATGAATCAAGAGTGATATGTATAAAAAATGATGCATGGTGGCTTTGCCACAAATACGATGTCAACTACATGATCATGCAATGGCAATATGACAAAAGTAAAGTATGTCATGATGATGATGAACGGAACGGTGGAAAGTTGCATGGCAATATATTTCGGAATGGCTATGGAAATGCCATAATAGGTAGGTATGGTGGCTGTTTTGAGGAAGATATAAGGAGGTTTATGTGTGATAGAGCGTATCTTATCACGGGGTTTGGATGCACCGGCGAAGTTTGCACCAACTCTCAAAGTGAGAAAGGGCAATGCACGGTACCGAAGAGGCTAGCAATGGTGGAAAGGTAAAAGTGCGTATAATCCATGGACTCAACATTAGTCAAAAGAACTCATATACTTATTGCAAAAATTTAGAAGTCATCAAAAATCAAGCACTATGCGCATGCTCCTAGGGGGATAGATTGGTAGGAAAAGACCATCGCTCGTCCCCGACCGCCACTCATAAGGATGCACAAGCCAGGTACACTTCATGTTTCAAATTTGTTACACAACTTTAACCATATGTGCATGCTACGGGACTTGCTAACTTCAACACAAGAATTATTTAAATTCATAATCACCCAACTAGCATGACTTTAATATAACTACCCCCATATCTCAAAACAATTATCAAGTATCAAATTGATCATAGCATCCAATTCACTTTCTATGATAGTTTTTATTATACCCAACTTGGATGCTCATCATTCTAGGACCAAATTTATAACCATAGCAAATACCATGCTGTTCTAAAAGACTCTCGAAATAATATAACTGAAGCATGAGAGACTAGCAATTTCTATAAAATCAAGCCACCGTCGTGCTCTAAAAGATATAAGTGAAGCAATAGAGCAAAAACTATCAAGCTCAAAAGATATAAGTGAAGCACATAGCATATTCTAATAAATTCTAATCAAATAGGCTTCTCCCAAAAGATGTGTACATCAAGGATGATTGTGGTAAACTAAAAAGCAAATAATAATATAATACACGACGCTCCAAGCAAAACACATATCATGTGGCAGATAAAAATATAGCTCCAAGTAAAGTTACCAATGAACGAAGACGAAAGAGGGGATGCCTTCCCGGGGCATCCCCAAGCTTAAGCTTTTGGATATTCTTGAATATCTTGGGGTGCCATGGGCATCCCCAAGCTTAGGCTCTTGCCACTCCTTGTTCCATAATCCATAAAAGCTTTACCCAAAACTTGAAAAGTTCACAACACAAAACTCAACAGGAAATCTTATAAGCTCCGTTAGTGAAAGAAAACAAAACCACCACATAAGGTATTGTAATGAACTCATTCTTTATTTATTTTGGTGTTAAACCTACTGTATTACAAGTTCTCTATGGTTCATACCCTTACATACTAGCCATACATGCATCAAAATAAGCAAACAACACACGAAAAACAGAATATGTCAAAAACAGAACAGTCTGTAGCAATGTATAACTAAAGCAAACTTCTGGAACTCAAAAAATCCTACCAAAATAGGACGTACTGGAAAATTTGTTTATTGGTCAGCAGAAAAAAGAATCAATGCAAAACCACGTTTCTGTGATTTATTGAATTTTTTATCGTGAGCGCAAAGTTTCTGTTTTTCAGCAGAATCAAATCAACTATCATCATAGGTTATCCTATAGGTTCTACTTGGCACAAACACTAATTTAAAACATGAAAACACATCTAAACAGAAAGTAGATGCAAAATTTATTACTAAACAGGAACAAAAACAAAAAACATAAAGAAAATTGGGTTGCCTCCCAACTAGCGCTATCGTTTAACGCCCCTAGCTAGGCATAAAAGCGAACATAGATCTAAGTAGTGCCATCTTTGGCACTTGATTCATATGTAGCTCGCTTAATAGATTCATAAGGTAATTTGACTTTCTTTCTTGGAAAGTGCTCCAATGCATTTCTTTAATGGAAATTGGAATATAATATTCCCTTCCTTCATATCAATAATCGCACCAATCGTTCTAAGGAAAGGTCTACCAAGAATAATAGGGCAAGAAAGATTGCAATCTATATCAAGAACGATAAAATCTACGGGCACCAAATTTCTATTTGCAACAATGAGAACATCATTGATCCTTCCCATTGGCTTTTTAATGGTGGAATCCGCAAGGTGCAAATTTAAAGAGCAATCATCAAGATCATGGAAACCTAGAATATCACATAAAGTTTTCGGAATCGTGGAAACACTAGCACCCAAATCACACAAAGCAAAACACTCATGATCTTTAATTCTAATCTTTATAGTAGGTTCCCACTCATCATTAAGCTTTCTAGGTATAGAAACTTCCAAATTAAGTTATTCATCATAAGATTGCATCAAGGCATCAACGATATGTTTGGTAAAAGCTTTATTTTGACTATAAGCATGAGGAGAATTAACAACGGATTGCAACAAGGAAATACAACCTTCTAAAGAACAATTATCATCATCAAATTCCTTGAAATCCGAGATAGTGGGTTCAATACTATTTAAACTCATGACCTCTCCAATCCCACTTTTACCAAATTTAGCATCAAGATCTAAAAACTCTGAATTCTTGGGACGCCTTCTAGGTAAAGTTGACTCATCTCCAGTCCCATTATTATCAAGATTCATATTGCAAAACAAAGATCTAATAGGAGACACATCAATAACTTTAAGATCCTCATCATTATTTTCATGGAAACTAGAAGAACACGCCTTTACAAAGCTATCTTTCTTAGCACGCAATCTAGCGGTTCTTTCCTTGCACTCGTCAATGGAAATTCTCATTGCTTTGAGAGACTCATTGATATCATGCTTAGGAGGAGAAGATCTAAGGTTAGGAGAATCAACATCAAGCGAAAGTCTATCAACGTTCCTAGCAAAATCATCAACTTTGAGCAATTTTTCTTCAAGCAAAGCATTAAAATTCTTTTGAGAAATCATAAATTCTTTCACACTAATCTCAAAATCATAGGGCATCTTATTAAAATTAGCATAAGAATTATTTTAGGAATTTCCATAATTGTTAGAGGAATTACTAGGGAACAGTCTAGAATTAAAGTTTCCTCTATAAGCATTGTTACTGAAACTATTCCTACCAACAAAATTCACATCCATAGATTCATTATTATTCTAAATAAAAGTAGACAAAGGCATATCATTGGGATCAATAGGAGTATTTTTAGTAGCAAACAATTTCATAAGTTCATCCATGTTTCCACTCAAAATATTGATTTCTTCTATAGCATGCACTTTTTTTTACTAGAAGATCTTTCGGTGTGCCATTGAGAATAATTAGCCATAATATTATCAAGACCTTTTGTAGCATCTCCTAACGTGATTTCCATAAACGTGCCTCCCGCGTCCGAATCTAAGAGATTTCTAGAAGCAAAGTTCAAACCGGCATAAAATTTTTGTATGATCATCCATAAATTCAAACCATGAGTAGGGCAATTGCGAATCATCAATTTCATTCTTTCCTAAGATTGGGCAACATGCTCATTCTTTCCCAAGATTGGGCAACATGCTCATGATCAAGTTGTTCCTAGGAGTGATAATCTTAGCGGGAGGAAAATACTTAGAGATAAAAGCATCTTTGCACTTGTTCCACGAATCAATACTATTTTTAGGCAAAGACGAAAACCAAACTTCAGCATGATCTCTAAGTGAAAACAGAAATAACTTCAATTTAACAATATCATTATCCGTATCTTTCTTCTTTTGCATAACACACAAATCAATAAAGTTGTTTAGATGAGTAGCGGCATCTTAACTAGGAAGGCCGGCGAATTGATCTTTCATAACAAGATTCAGCAAAGCAGTATTGATTTCACAAGACTTAACATCATTGAGAGGAGCAATCGGAGTAGTAAGGAAATCATTGTTATTGGTATTCGAGAAATCATACAATTTGGTATTATCTTGCGCCATGGAAACAAGTAATCCAACACACAAGCAAACGGAAAAAAGGCAAGCGAAAAGAGAGGATAAGATTGGGAAAGAGAGGGCAAATAAAACGGCAAGGGTGAAGTGGGGGAGAGGAAAACGAGAGGCAAATGGAAAATAATGTAAATGCAAGGAGATGAGTTTGTGATCGGTACTTGGTATGTCTTGACTTGAGCGAAGACCTCCCCGGCAACGGCGCCAGAAATCTTTCTTGCCACGTCTTGAGCTTGCGTTGGTTTTCCTTGAAGAGGAAAGGGTGATGCAACAATAGTAGCGTAAGTATTTCCCTTAGTTTTTGAGAACCAAGGTATCAATCCAGTAGGAGGCTCCTCAAAAGTCCCACGCACCTACACAAACAAGCAAAGAACTCGCAACCAACGCAATAAAGGGGTTGTCAATCCCTTGACGGCCACTTGCGAAAGTGAGATCTGATAGAGATAGTATGATAAGATAAATATATTTTTGGTGTTTTATAATATAGATGCAAAAAGTAAGATGCAAATAAAAGTAGATTGAAAGCAAATATTGTCAGGACCCCGACTCAATGCCACATCGATCTAGCATGTAACACCTCATATCACTTTGCGGCCTCACGCACGGTATTCCCACGGGTGTCGTCTTACCTTTGCACGGGACCGTTTGCGCCTTTTGGCACACGTATATGATAGTGTCTCTAGCATCCATATGATAAGGAGCCCGGGCTGACATGGCTAGTCGTAAACCCATAGTGGCACTAACTTACAGGGACAGGCATCCGTGACCCAGCATCGAACGTGTCGGTCATCAGCGAGTGAATCCAGGCTGTAGCACTGGGCTAGCAGGACTCCAGAGAACCGGGCTGTAGCGGGCTAACAGGACTCCGGTATTCATCGCGTGACATTTCCCCGAAGGGACAGACACAGGAACGAAGAAGGACACATGCCGGCCAGCCTAAGTGTTCCGGAGTAGTAGCAAGCTACCATGGCTCAGTGAAACACTAGGAGACATTTCCCGGTAAGAGAGGCTACTAAAGATAAACAACTAGATGGTCAGATCCCACACATACCAAGCATTTCAATAACATACACACAATATGCTCGATATGTGCAAATACAGCATAGCATCACAACATGACTCTATGACTCAAGTAATTTATTCAATAGGCTCCGAGGAGCGAGATATTACAAACAGGGGTCTCACGACCCAACATTCAGAGCATACCAATCAAAACACAAGCGGAAGCTATCATGTCTGAGTACAGACGTCTATAATGAAAAAGGCTGAAAGCCTGACTATCTACCAGATCCTGCCGAGGGCACAAGATCGTAGCTGAGGTAACAAGCTAAACGTCGAAGTCCACGCGAAACTACTAGTGAGACCGAAGTCTCTCTGCAAAAACATAAAATGGGCAAACGTGAGTACAAATGTACCCAGCAAGACTTACATCAGAACTAACTACATATGCATCATTATCAACAAAGGGGTGGTGGGGTTTAACTGCAGCAAGCCAGCTTTGACTCGGTGGCTAACCTGAACTACGACTGCAAGTAATTCTTTTGAGGTGGCGCACACGAGTCCACATATTCACCATATCAATACACCACTATGGATCCGCTCCCGTCTCCCTACGAGAACGCCATCCATAGCACTCACGCTTATCTTGCGTATTTTAGAGTATCCACTTTCACTTGTCTATGAACTATGCAAGGGGTCCAAGTTTCCATATCCGAGGAATCCGGCTATTCGACTAGATGATGTTAACCCTGCAGGGGTGTACTTCTTCACACACGCTTTCGCCACTTATCGCCCTGTACACGTCATGTACCTCGGCAACCTTCAAGCGGAAGCCGGGCGAGGGAGTCGGCCACGACCTGACTAACCGAACAAGTCTCTAGTCCAGGTTTATCGCCTATTCGGGTTCCATCCGCAAGGAGATCCGGCCGGGGTGTCGCTCACGGCCCCAAACGATGTGAGCAGGGTTCCCAAGCCCACCATCCGGGTGCCACTTGGTACACCGTGCCACTGTGCCTAGTCTGTCCCAAGCCCACCTGTACCGAGTGCCACTTGGTACACTACTAACACTACCTACAAACACCAGAAACTAGTTGCAACTCCTGGACAGAGATCAAGTTGATTAATAAGTCGAGAGGGGCACTTAAGCATTCCAATGTGTGGTAGTAGCTGGTCATGGATCACAAACACAGAACTCAGTTCCTGAGGACGGCTGCAATGAGACAACCCACCATGTACTCCTACATGGCCTCTCACCGCTACCTTTACCAAATCGTGTTCACACACTTAGCTCACACACAGTAGGACATGTTCACACACCTCTGATTCATCCCCGATGAATCAGACCTGACTCAACTCTAAGCAGTAGAAGGCATGACAAACAAGCATGAATGAGTAGGCACATCAGGGCTCAAACAACTCCTACTCATGCTAGTGGGTTTCATCTATTTACTGTGGCAATGACAGGTCATGCAAAGGATAAAGGGTTCAACTACCGCAGCAAGTATCAAATAAGTCGTTGTTGTCCTAATGCAGTAAAAGAGAGCAGGAGCGAGAGAGTGGGATTTTATCGGAATGAACAAGGGGGGGTTTTGCTTGCCTGGCACTTCTGAAGATAATATAGCTCTTCATCGGTGTCATCGATCACATCGTCGGTACACGTCTATCGAGAGGGGACAATTACCGGCAATACAGAAAAAACACGATCAATGCAATGCACAATATGATGCATGTTATGACATGGCAATATGAATGTGTTTTGGGCTAATGCACCTAAAACCAGATTAAATGAAGTTGGTTTGAATCCAAGATTCAAATTCAAACTCCATATGTGGTTATTTAAATGTCATTCACTTCATTTGCCCTAAACAGTAGTGATAAGTTGTTCTAACATGCATGAAAATGGTATAGATGGATTCCTTGAATTTTTTTGATAATTTTTCATATATAAATTATTTAATTTGGAGTTACGGTTGAATTTCTATGATTTATTGAAGTTTTAGCTATTTTCTGGAATTTTCTGATTATTTATAAAATAAACTAAATTCCAGAAAAGGAATATTGCGTCAGCATGACGCCGGGGTGACGTCAGCAGGTCAAAGGCGTTGACCAGGTCAAACCTGACCAGTGGGGTCCACTGGTCAGTGACCCAGTCAACTAACCAAGTTAGTTAGCCCTAACTAACTTAGTTAGCCGGGCGGGGCCCGCATGTCAGTGGCCTATCTAATTAGCTAAGTTAATTAGCGCTAACTAATCTAACACTAATCAAGCAGGCGCCTGGGCCCACATGTCAGGGGGTCAAACCCCGGGTCAACTCACCGGAGTTGACCCGCGGCTCGTCGCCGGCGGAGCCAGAGACGGCGGAGGGGGTCGGAAATCCTCCTCCGGCGACCAAATCGGAGACTGAGGGGCTCTACGCGTAGCTGGTGTGTGCGCGCATCGAATCGTGGCATCCGTTCGTGCTGGGGAGGTCGGACTTGGCGACGGCGGCGAGCGGGGCGGCAGCCGGAGCACGGCGAGGTCGGGGTTGGCGCTAGGGGGCACGGCAGGTCGCACGGGTGGGCGCGCTCGGCTCCTGGAAGGGTGCTGAGCACGTTGCCGTGCTCGGGAGTTAGCTACGGTGGCTCTAGCACCGTTTGCGTCATCGCCGGCGGCGAGGAACGGTCGGCTCCGACAGCCAGGGTGGTTAGAGGGCGCGGACGGGCACGGGGAGAGAGGGGAAATGGACAGGGGCTCACGGTGAGTTCGAAGAGAAGGTCGGCGTGTTCGGGGAGGCGGTGGAGACGGCGAATCAACGGCGGCGGTGGTCGGAGCCCGAGGTGGAAGACGACGGCGATGGCGATGTTCCGGGCCCTCCCGGCTTGCGTGGCTCATCGAAGATGAAGAAGACAACGTGGCGGAGCTTCTGGGTGCGTCGGGTTTGCGTGGGGTGGCCGGTGGCCGCGAGGGAGCCCGTCGGTGGCGGCGGCTCCATTCGGTCGCGGGAGGGAGAGAGAGCAGAGGGGGAATAGGGTCGGAGGGAGAGCGAGAGGGGTTCCAGGGAGAGTGAGGGAGAGGCCAGGGGTGTCGTGGCGTCTCCAGGCGCATCGAGGAGGGAGGCAACCAGGCAGGAGGTGGCCAAGCGCGACGGCGGTGCTCGCCACCGAGCTGCTTCGTGCGCTGGCACGGGAAGAAGACAGGAGAAGGGGGCCAGGTGGGCTGGGCCGCGCAGGTGGGCTGCACAGTGTTGGGCTGTGGGTGGCTGCCAGGTAAGCTGAGGTAGGTTCTCTCTCTGCTTTTATTTATTGTTTTTCTATTTTGTTCTGTTTTGTTTTGGTTTAGTAAAATACTAAACCATTTTATAAAATCCTGAAAATAATTATGTGGCTAGAACTAAAATATACCAAACCACATAAAATGTTCCAGTAATTTTTGGACATATATTATTTATATATCAAATATATATCCAATGCAAATAGCTATTTATTTAATTCAAAGGCCCAAAATAATTAACTCTGAGATACCAAAAATATTGTTTTGAGTTTTACCTCTTTGCAATATTTTCAGAGACTAAGAGGAGCATTTTCTTGGACTTCTTTGAGGAGATTTTAATGTTGATCATTTTTCGAAGGTTTCTGAGGCTTTGAAAATTCCTCAATTCAAATTTCATTTGAATTAAAACATGATGCTCACATGAGGTCTAGCCTAGTGCATAACAGGACCAGGGATGTGACAACTCACCCCCACTAAACAAGAATCTCGTCTCGAGATTCAAGTGTAGGGTAGGATGAAAGGGAAACACAAACTAGTACAATCTTCACGATCCAGGTTGCACTTCAAATGAACGTTGATTTGAACACCATCTTTGTCTTGTCGTCTTGTTCTGAGAACTCCAACTAACATGACAACGAGGGGGAAGGAAAAACCCTAAAAGAATCGTTCTTCTCGAAGGTCGAACAACTCAGGATTACCTCCCGGAATGTGACATAGCAACATCTCTCGAGCTGAGAGACGAAGCATACCTCTAGAGGGATGGAGTGGAGCAGGTGACGAGGTTCACTAGGTAGACAACAATTCCAGGCTTAAGAATGTGGCGATCGGTTGTCAACGTATCGAGGAGTTGAATTGCCATGACACCACGACGAAACATCCTGGAGAAGGGTGATTCGTAGATTATTATCTTAAGTGGCAAAAAGAATTACCTTTGATATAGAGATCATTGAGACTCTCTATATCAGCCTAAGGCAAATCACAGCAATCGACTGGCGGGGGTCGGTAGAATGGCATACTCGGACTTGGATGATGTGGATTACCTTGTTGAAGACAACGTAATGGATGAATTTGCTTACCACCGGAAATGGAAGAGACCCATGGTAGAATGGCACATTGGTGGTGCAAGCTGGGAACAAAATACAAATGCTGGGAATGATTCTGGTAACTAGGGAAGAACCCAACAATAGAGGGTGAATTCACTGTTTGAAAAGGTCATAGCATTGCCGAGGAAACTGAGAGCAAACCCAGTTAGTGCCGATGATAACACCTAGCGCTTGTGCGTGCTCTCAAGAACTTGAGCATTTCCATATTCATCAAGGTTTTACCAACATCCGTGTCAAGGATCCTGGCAACACAACATACCACCATGATGAACAACGATGGACGATGCAGATGCATAGGAAGATAACATCAACTCAGATTTCATCCTAGCGAGGCCAAGGAAACAAAATCTGGATGATCGACCGAGAGACATTTAGCACTCCGCTTGTAATGTTCTCCTTGATGTGCTAGTGTAATCCAATCATTGAAATGGTTTGGTAACTAGACATCAAGTAAAAGGTCGGACTTCGGGAGCAATAGAATCCATAAGGAACAGTTACGGAGGTAATTCCTACGAAATCCTTATGGGGAGGTGGCCAACTTCCTCAAACAAGATACTACAATAATAGGTCTTCCGGCTGGGTGTGTTGGCCACGACATCCACCTTACCGGTTATCGAGGGACCAATATTATAGTTCTTGGGAAATATTCCAACCATCATATCTGCCTGAGACTCAGATCTGGTTGGTGTCAGGATATTCCAGACTCATCGAGTCTAGGAAGAAAAATGAAAGTTTGCAACACAAATCGACGAGATGACGTTGCGAGATTCTCAGGAAATGAACTACGATAGCAAGCTCCAAAACATGAGCTGGTTCTGCTACAAACATGTGAACACGTTGTTCCAGACAAGCATGCCCACATGGTAGTCTTACAATAAAACACTACCGAGTTCTGGTTGGGAACCATCATCGAGGATATCAATGTTCTTGATTAAGCCCGGGTTAGCTCTTAGAAAGAACTCCTTCTCCTAGAACAAATCAGTCAGTGGCTTGGTGTGCTACAGAATTCATATGGAACGAAGATGATCAGTCTGACAGACCACAGAATACTTTGCACGTGCATGACCGACTTGGGATGATTCCAAAGGAGCAAAAACAAACTTTCTCGAATTCACGACGGCAACTTACATCAAAATGCACGTGAATCAAAGGAAGTCACTCCTTTCATCAAACAAATACTTCATGAGCTAGCATGAAGAAAATGCTTTCAAAGTTTCCAACACTAGCTTAATGTTCAACAAAATCATGGAGGAGATAAGGATGTTGTCAATGGGCTCAACAACAATTCATCCGGGTTCCCTTTTAAAAGGAATTCCATAGTTAAGTGAACACGGTGATAGCATTAGTCAGACCAAAAGATATAATGGTGTAAGCTCGAGGAAAATCCACGAATAAGACAGCATTACGAACATCCTTGGTTCTGATTTGATTTGACGATAGCCCATACTCAATCAAAGGTTTGGGTAAGGTAATAAGTCCAGCAACTGATCACAGGGACCAATCAATGAAGATATCATCTTTCTTCAACACACACTACACAAGAATATCCCTTTGGAACGAACTAAGTTAGGCAAGCTTTTATCTTCCAACTCTCCAAGTTGTTGTTCGGCTTAGCCAACTAGCTCAGGGTATCCAACACCGATTCTTGGGGAAGGGGGTGGTTTACAAGAAACCAACTTGATCACGAGCTCAACATAAAGGTCAAGGGACAACCTGGTAATACTTCCGAGAAGATATTCGGAAAATCACGAACCACCAGTATGTTACTAAGCTCGAGAATAATCTCGCTTTGAGGGCAAGACGATATGATCAAATGAGTGAGGACTTGACAAGATCCTAACTCATCAATCGAAAGGTGCACCGAAATAAGGACTAGGTAGCACAATCAGTCTTAGAATGATGATTCGAAAACCAACACGCTACGAATGAAATTATTGCCCATTTAACTACCAAGCAACAGAGTTGCTAGCAGTATTGATTTCACACATCACAATTCATTTGTCGGTATTCCGGTTGCATCAACACGAAGACCGAGGAATGACTAATGATGGCAAGAAGTACCACTGTACCAAGAGTTCATAGGATGGTGTGCAATTCCTATAACAATCCCGATATAAAGATGGTAATACTCCAAGGTAGAACAGAACAAAAGCTGGATTAGCAATTTGATCTGCGGAGCACAACTTCTTTGACCCAATCCTGGATATGGAAGAGGTACTGGAGTTTGTTTCTCCTAGTCATTCTGCGATAGAATGGCTTGACGGACCACAAGAGTAATAGGCATCGATAAACGAACGCACGCATACTCTTGACTATCAATTGATAGACGAGGGTCAGAATGCAACTAAAGAGAACAACTCAAAGGAACATATAATTTTCTGAGTTGTGGATGCATAGATTAGTATGTCAAACCAAGTTCAACATATTTCTTCCGGATAACCCATGTAGAAAGGTAGAACTGGCAGAGTCACGATTTATGAATGGAGAACTCCTCAAGAATAATCCTGTTGTGATATTTCAATTCAACGAGGAACTTCTGCCATAAGTAGTTCATGGTATCTGGAAGAAGAAGATACCACGGACTTCAATGACTATCGCAAAGGTTGCTAATATCCTAAAGGCGCTAGCAATTACTATCAACATGAAGTAAGTAGAGTGAATCTCGGGTTCAAGAACCCAGGAATAGAATACCTACTACTAAGTAGCATCACGGGATGCTTTCGAGAATGATGGCCAGAATCATCACACTGGGAACACAAATCATGGCTAAATTACTAGATGATCCCCTAAGACACCTAGGGTCATAATACTAGCTCCAACATATATGTCAAGGCAATAAGGTACCTCAACTCACTGATTTGTGTGATTAATCTGACCAAAGGCACATCGGAAACATGAGGAAGGGATTTGCAAATGCATCCGACTATTTAGAAACCTGGGATGACTCGGACAGCATAACGGCTGTAAATGCTCAGAAAGATTTGAGACATTCACAAAAATGGTGGCATAACCACTCAGAAGCACAATATCAAGGTTTCGAGATCACCAGTTAACGTACGGAAGTAGTAGAAACTGAACTCAAGCTTAAATCCAACAATCTATAAGTCTACGGATTAGTAACACGTGATCCTGATAGAAAGAAGAGATAGCCTAGTTCTTAATCCCCGTAGGAAAGATAAGATGACTCAGATCAGAAGGGCGTAAGGTATAAGGAGTAAAAAGAGCCTTACGTTCCATCCCACAATCAATTCCCTTATATAACTAAAGCATTTCTAGACTCAACTTCGACCAGTTTGGCTTGGTAATCCTACAGGCAGTCAAGCTCTGATACCAACGCTGTCAGGACCCCGACTCAATGCCACATCGATCTAGCATGTAACACCTCATATCACTTTGCGGCCTCACGCACGGTATTCCCACGGGTGTCGTCTTACCTTTGCCCGGGACCGTTTGCGCCTTTTGGCACACGTATATGATAGTGTCGCTAGCATCCATATGATAAGGAGCCCGGGCTGACATGGCTAGTCGTAAACCCATAGTGGCACTAACTTACAGGGACAGGCATCCGTGACCCAGCATCGAACGTGTCGGTCATCAGTGAGTGAATCCAGGCTGTAGCACTGGGCTAGCAGGACTCCGGAGAACCGGGCTGTAGCGGGCTAACAGGACTCCGGTATTCATCGCGTGACATTTCCCCGAAGGGACAGACACAGGAACGAAGAAGGACACATGCCGGCCAGCCTAAGTGTTCCGGAGCAGTAGCAAGCTACCATGGCTCAGTGAAACACTAGGAGACATTTCCCGGTAAGAGAGGCTACTAAAGATAAACAACTAGATGGTCAGATCCCACACATACCAAGCATTTCAATAACATACACACAATATGCTCGATATGTGCAAATACAGCATAGCATCACAACATGACTCTATGACTCAAGTAATTTATTCAATAGGCTCCGAGGAGCGAGATATTACAAACAGGGGTCTCACGACCCAACATTCAGAGCATACCAATCAAAACACAAGCGGAAGCTATCATGTCTGAGTACAGACGTCTATAATGAAAAAGGCTGAAAGCCTGACTATCTACCAGATCCTGCCGAGGGCACAAGATCGTAGCTGAGGTAACAAGCTAAACGTCGAAGTCCACGCGAAACTACTAGTGAGACCGAAGTCTCTCTGCAAAAACATAAAATGGGAAAACGTGAGTACAAATGTACCCAGCAAGACTTACATCAGAACTAACTACATATGCATCATTATCAACAAAGGGGTGGTGGGGTTTAACTGCAGCAAGCCAGCTTTGACTCGGTGGCTAACCTGAACTACGACTGCAAGTAATTCTTTTGAGGTGGCGCACACGAGTCCACATATTCACCATATCAATACACCACTATGGATCCGCTCCCGTCTCCCTACGAGAACGCCATCCATAGCACTCACGCTTATCTTGCGTATTTTAGAGTATCCACTTTCACTTGTCTATGAACTATGCAAGGGGTCCAAGTTTCCATATCCGAGGAATCCGGCTATTCGAATAGATGATGTTAACCCTGCAGGGGTGTACTTCTTCACACACGCTTTCGCCACTTATCGCCCTGTACACGTCATGTACCTCGGCAACCTTCAAGCGGAAGCCGGGCGAGGGAGTCGGCCACGACCTGACTAACCGAACAAGTCCCTAGTCCAGGTTTATCGCCTATTCGGGTTCCATCCGCAAGGAGATCCGGCCGGGGTGTCGCTTACGGCCCCAAACGATGTGTGCAGGGTTCCCAAGCCCACCAACCGGGTGCCACTTGGTACACCGGGCCACTGTGCCTAGTCTGTCCCAAGCCCACCTGTACCGGGTGCCACTTGGTAGACTACTAACACTGCCTACAAACACCAGAAACTAGTTGCAACTCCTGGACAGAGATCAAGTTGATTAATAAGTCGAGAGGGGCACTTAAGCATTCCAATGTGTGGTAGTAGCTGGTCATGGATCACAAACACAGAACTCAGTTCCTGAGGACGGCTGCAATGAGACAACCCACCATGTACTCCTACATGGCCTCTCACCGCTACCTTTACCAAATCGTGTTCACACACTTAGCTCACACACAGTAGGACATGTTCACACACCTCTGATTCATCCCCGATGAATCAGACCTGACTCAACTCTAAGCAGTAGCAGGCATGACAAACAAGCATGAATGAGTAGGCACATCAGGGCTCAAACAACTCCTACTCATGCTAGTGGGTTTCATCTATTTACTGTGGCAATGACAGGTCATGCAAAGGATAAAGGGTTCAACTACCGCAGCAAGTATCAAATAAGTCGTTGTTGTCCTAATGCAGTAAAAGAGAGCAGGAGCGAGAGAGTGGGATTTTATCGGAATGAACAAGGGGGGGTTTTGCTTGCCTGGCACTTCTGAAGATAATATAGCTCTTCATCGGTGTCATCGATCACATCGTCGGTACACGTCTATCGAGAGGGGACAATTACCGGCAATACAGAAAAAACACGATCAATGCAATGCACAATATGATGCATGTTATGACATGGCAATATGAATGTGTTTTGGGCTAATGCACCTAAAACCAGATTAAATGAAGTTGGTTTGAATCCAAGATTCAAATTCAAACTCCATATGTGGTTATTTAAATGTCATTCACTTCATTTGCCCTAAACAGTAGTGATAAGTTGTTCTAACATGCATGAAAATGGTACAGATGGATTCCTTGAATTTTTCTGATAATTTTTCATATATAAATTATTTAATTTGGAGTTACGGTTGAATTTCTATGATTTATTGAAGTTTTAGCTATTTTCTGGAATTTTCTGATTATTTATAAAATAAACTAAATTCCAGAAAAGGAATATTGCGTCAGCATGACGCCGGGGTGATGTCAGCAGGTCAAAGGCGTCGACCAGGTCAAACCTGACCAGTGGGGTCCACTGGTCAGTGACCCAGTCAACTAACCAAGTTAGTTAGCCCTAACTAACTTAGTTAGCCGGGCGGGGCCCGCATGTCAGCGGCCTATCTAATTAGCTAAGTTAATTAGCGCTAACTAATCTAACACTAATCAAGCAGGCGCCTGGGCCCACACGTCAGGGGGTCAAACCCCGGGTCAACTCACCGGAGTTGACCCGCGGCTCGTCGCCGGCGGAGCCAGAGACGGCGGAGGGGGTCGGAAATCCTCCTCCGGCGACCAAATCGGAGACTGAGGGGCTCTACGCGTAGCTGGTGTGTGCGCGCATCGAATCGTGGCATCCGTTCGTGCTGGGGAGGTCGGACTTGGCGACGGCGGCGAGCGGGGCGGCGGCCGGAGCACGGCGAGGTCAGGGTTGGCGCTAGGGGGCACGACAGGTCGCACGGGTGGGCGCGCTCGGCTCCCGGAAGGGTGCTGAGCACGTTGCCGTGCTCGGGAGTTAGCTACGGTGGCTCTAGCACCGTCTGCGTCATCGCCGGCGGCGAGGAACGGTCGGCTCCGACAGCCAGGGTGGTTAGAGGGCGCGGACGGGCACGGGGAGAGATGGGAAATGGACAGGGGATCACGGTGAGTTCGAAGAGAAGGTCGGCGTGCTCGGGGAGGCGGTGGAGACGGCGAATCAACGGCGGCGGTGGTCGGAGCCCGAGGTGGAAGACGACGGCGATGGCGATGTTCCGGGCCCTCCCGGCTTGCGTGGCTCATCGAAGATGAAGAAGACAACGTGGCGGAGCTTCTGGGTGCGTCGGGTTTGCGTGGGGTGGCCGGTGGCCGCGAGGGAGCCCGTCGGTGGCGGCGGCTCCGTTCGGTCGCGGGAGGGAGAGAGAGCAGAGGGGGAATAGGGACGGAGGGAGAGCGAGAGGGGTTCCAGGGAGAGTGAGAGAGAGGCCAGGGGTGTCGTGGCGTCTCCAGGCGCATCGAGGAGGGAGGCAACCAGGCAGGAGGTGGCCAAGCGCGACGGCGGTGCTCGCCACCGAGCTGCTTCGTGCGCTGGCACGGGAAGAAGACAGGAGAAGGGGGCCAGGTGGGCTGGGCCGCGCAGGTGGGCTGCACAGTGTTGGGCTGTGGGTGGCTGCCAGGTAAGCTGAGGTAGGTTCTCTCTCTGCTTTTATTTATTGTTTTTCTATTTTGTTCTGTTTTGTTTTGGTTTAGTAAAATACTAAACCATTTTATAAAATCCTGAAAATAATTATGTGGCTAGAACTAAAATATACCAAACCACATAAAATGTTCCAGTAATTTTTGGACATATATTATTTATATATCAAATATATATCCAATGCAAATAGCTATTTATTTAATTCAAAGGCCCAAAATAATTAACTCTGAGATACCAAAAATATTGTTTTGAGTTTTACCTCTTTGCAATATTTTCAGAGACTAAGAGGAGCATTTTCTTGGACTTCTTTGAGGAGATTTTAATGTTGATCATTTTTAGAAGGTTTCTGAGGCTTTGAAAATTCCTCAATTCAAATTTCATTTGAATTAAAACATGATGCTCACATGAGGTCTAGCCTAGTGCATAACAGGACCAGGGATGTGACAAATATGATAATAGATAGACCCGGGGGCCATAGGTTTCACTTGAGGCTTCTCTCAAGATAGCATAAGTATTACGGTGGGTGAACAAATTACTGTCGAGCAATTGATAGAAAAGCGAATAATTATGACATTATCTAGGCATGATCATGTATATAGGCATCACGTCCGCAACAAGTAGACCGACTCCTGCCTGGATCTACTACTATTACTCCACACATGGACCGACTCCTGCCTGCATCTAGAGTATTAAGTTCATAAAGAACAGAGTAACACATTAAGCAAGATGACATGATGTAGAGGGATAAACTCATGCAATATGATATAAACCCCATCTTTTTATCCTCGATGGCAACAATACAATACGTGCCTTGCAACCCTTTCTGTCACTGGGTAAGGACACCGCAAGATTGAACCGAAAGCTAAGCACTTCTCCCATGGCAAGAAAGATCAATCTAGTAGGCCAAACCAAACTGATAATTCGAAGAGACTTGCAAAGATAACTCAATCATACATAAAAGAATTCAGAGGAGATTCAAATATTTCTCATAGATAAACTTGATCATAAACCCACAATTCATCGGATCTCGACAAACACACCGCAAAAAGAGTTTACATCGAATAGATCTCCACAAGAGAGGGGGAGAACATTGTATTGAGATCCAAAAAGAGAGAAGAAGCCATCTAGCTAATAACTATGGACCCGAAGGTCTGTGGTAAACTACTCACAACTCATCGGAGGGGCTATGGTGTTGATGTAGAAGCCCTCCATGGTCGATTCCCCCTCCGGCGGAGCGCTGGCGAATGCTCCAAGATGGGATCTCGCGGATACAGAAGGTTACATCGGTGGAAATTGTGTTTCGTTGGCTCCCTGGATGTTTTCGGGGTACGTAGGCTTATATAGGAGGAAGAAGTACGTCGGTGGCCGCCCGAGGGGCCCATGAGATAGGGGGCGCGCCCTATAGGGGTGGGCGCGCCCTCCCCTCTCGTGGCCGTCTCGGCTGCTTCTTGACTTGCACTCCAAGTCCTCTGGATCACGTTCGTTCCAAAAATCACGCTCCCGAAGGTTTCATTCCGTTTGGACTCCGTTCGATATTCCTTTTCTTCGAAATACTGAAATAGGCAAAAAAACAGCAATGCGGGCTGGGCCTCCGGTTAGTAGGTTAGTCCCAAAAATGATATAAATGTGTAAAATAAAGCCCATAAACATCCAAAAGGGGTAATATAATAGCATGGAACAATAAAAAAATATAGATACGTTAGAGACGTATCAACCCGCAGCATCATGTTGGGAGAATTTCACAGCCACTTACCCCATTGACACTGTTACATGGGATCAGTTTCAGCAGGCCTTCCACACTGCCCATGTTTCAGCAGGAGCTATGAACATGAAGAAGCGCGAGTTTCACAACTTGCGCCAAGGAGGACGCACAGTGGGCCAGTATGTGAATGAGTTTAGTAAGTTAGCACGTTATGCCCCTGATGACGTAGCTACAGATGCCGCTAAGCAGGAGAAGTTTCTGGAAGGGCTGGATGATGAGCTGAGCATGCAGTTTATGGTGGCAACCTTCAACAACTACCAGGAGTTGGTAGATAGAGATCTCATGATTGAAGGGAAGCAGTAGTAGATAGACAGTCGTAAGAGGAAGTATGGACAAGGGAATTACAACTCAGGAGCTCAGCAGAGACCCCGTTTTACCCCGAACCCGGGAGGACACATTCACCATAACCATGGAGGCCATAATTCCAATGGAGTAAGTTCGCATAACCATAGTGGCCCCAAGAATAGGAATGGGAATGGAGGAAGCAACGGCCAGAACTATTCCAACCCAGCAATACCCACCAAGAAGGATTTAAGTCACATTACTTGTTTCAAGTGCGGGAAGAATGGACACTATGCCACGTTCCTAAGCAAAGAATGGAAATGGAAATGGAAGCTCTGGAAAGAAGCCCAACCCTTTCAACAGGGGACAAGTAAACCACGTTCGCGTGGAGGAGGTTGAAGAATAGCAAGATGCAGTTATAGGTAAGTTTTTGGTTAAGTCATTTACTACAATCATTCTTTTTGATACTGGTGCATCGCATTCATACATATCAAGGGAATTTGTGGATAATTATCACCTGCGAACCCAAGCCCTTAGGTCACCCATGTTAGTAACCTCGCCAAGAGCAGAGTATATGGCCAGCTTATAGTGTGATCGGTTACCTTTAAGGATTGGTAACTACGTGTTTCCCTCAGACCTAATAATATTGGAGTCACAAGGATTGGATGTAATATTAGGCATGGATTGGTTATCGAAGTATGGAGGAAACATTGATTGCGCCAGTAAATCAATTATGCTCACCACCCCAGAAGGAAGAAGGATTAAGTATGTATCTCGGCATGTGCCGAAGAGGACTCAAATGAATTCCTTATCAGGAGTTGTACAGGAGGAAGTACCAATGGTGAAGGATTACCCTGATGTATTTCCGGAGGAGTTGCCAGGCATGCCACCGGATAGAGACATTGAGTTTTTGATTGAGCTTTTTCCAGGCACCGGGCCAATATCAAAGAGACCGTATCGGATACCCGCAAAGGATTTGGAGGAAATTAAGAAGCAGATTAAGGAGTTACTGGATAAAGGTTACATACAACCAAGTTCATCACCTTGGGGATGTCCAGTACTTTTAGTGGATAAGAAGGATGGATCGTTAAGGATGGTTGTTGATTATCGTGCATTGAATGAGGTGACGATCAAGAATAAGTACCCACTGTCGATGATCAATGATTTGTTTGACCAGTTGCAAGGAGCTAAAGTATTTTCCAAGATCAATCTGTGATCAGGATACCACCAGCTGAAGATTCGAGAGCAGGATATACCTAAGACAACTTTTACCACAAGGTACGGGCTATATGAGTATACCGTTATGTCATTTGGTCTGACTAACGCGCCTGCCTATTTCATGAACATGATGGACAAGGTGTTTATGGAGTTTTTGGATAAGTTCGCTGTGGTGTTCATTGATGATATATTGGTCTACTCGAAGAAAGAAGAGGAGCATAAGGAACATTTGCGTTTGGTTCTTGAGAAGCTTAGGGAACACCAATTATATGCCAAGTTCAGCAAATGTGAGTTTTGGTTGAAGGAAGTTAGATTTCTCGGACATGTTATATATGGAGAAGGAATAGCAATAGACCCTACCAAGGTTGTTTATGTGACTAAATGGGTAGCACCCACATCAGTTGGAGAGATCAGGAGTTTTCTTGGACTCATAGGATATTATCGAAGGTTCATTGAGAATTTCTCCAGGATTGCAAAGCCCATGCCAGAGTTGTTGAAGAAGGACACCAAGTTCAAATGGACTGAGGAGTGTGAAGCCAGTTTTCAGGAGTTGAAGAAACGTTTGGTTACAGCCCCAGTGCTGATTCTTCCAGATCAACGTAAGGAGTATCAAGTGTATTGCGACGCTTCTCATCGAGGACTTGGAGCAGTGCTTATGCAGGAGGGAAGAGTTGTTTCATATGCCTCATGACAGCTTAAACCTCATGAGCAAAATTATGCTACTCACGATTTGGAGTTAGCAGCCGTAGTGCATGTGTTGAAGACATGGAGACATTTCCTTATCGGAAACCACTCTGAGGTGTACATAGATCACAAGAGTTTGAAATACATTTTCACGCGGAAGGAGTTGAACCTCAGGCAGAGGAGATGGTTGGAGCTCATTAAGGATTATGATATGAAGTTGCACTATCATCCCGGAAAGGCTAATGTAGTAGCCGATGCGTTGAGTCGCAAGAGTTATGTAAATATGCTCATGACTGGAGGATTACCCAAGGAGTTAGCAGAGGATCTTCGCGAGCTATGTTTGGAAATAGTTCCGAGAGGTTATGTAGCAGCATTGGAAATTCATTCCACTTTGATGGATAAGATCAGAGAAGCTCAGAAGACTAACAAGGAGATTGCCGAGATAAAGGAAATGATGAGCAAAGGAAAGGCCAAAGGATTTTGTGAGGATGAGCACGATACTTTATGGTTTGAGGATCGCGTATGTGTGCCTAATGACCCCGAGGTCAGGAAGTTGATTCTGCAGGAGGCCCATGATTTCCCGTATTCGATTGACCCAGGAAACACCAAGATGTATTTGGAGTTAAAGGAAAGTTTTTGGTGGAACGGAATGAAGAAGGATATTGCTGAGTATGTAGCAGTATGTGATGTATGTCAGAGAGTAAAGGCAGAGCATCAGAAGCCAGCAAGATTGCTACAGCCATTGTCGATACCCGAATGGAAGTGGGACAAGCTAGGCATGGATTTTATCATGGGATTGCCCAGGACTCGTTCAGGATATGACTCAATATGGGTTGTAGTCGATCGATTAACGAAAGTAGCTCATTTCATCCCAGTGAAGACCACTTATACAAGTGCAAAGTTGGCAAAGATATACATGACCAGGATCATATGTCTGCATGGAGTTCCGAGGACCATTGTATCAGATAGAGGAACCCAGTTTACCTCAAAGTTCTGGAATCAGTTGCATGAGACTTTGGGTACTAGGCTAGAGTTCAGTACAACCTTTCATCCACAGACAGATGGACAGACCGAGAGAGCCAATCAAATTCTGGAGGACATGTTGAGAGCTTGTGCGCTAGATTATGGATCTAGTTGGGATGACAATTTTCTGTATGCAGAGTTCTCTTATAACAACAGCTATCAAGCCAGTTTGAAGATGGCCCCTTTCAAAGCCTTATACGGAAGGAGGTGCAGGACACCGTTGCTATGGGATGAAGTTGGAGACTGTCAGTTGTTTGGACCAGATTTGATTAAGGAGTCTGAAGAGAAGGTTAAACTAATTCACGACAGACTCAAGGTAGCCCAATCCAGGCAGAAGAGTTATGCGGATTCTAA
Source organism: Triticum dicoccoides (assembly GCF_002162155.2). Taxonomy (NCBI): domain Eukaryota; kingdom Viridiplantae; phylum Streptophyta; class Magnoliopsida; order Poales; family Poaceae; genus Triticum; species Triticum dicoccoides. Next base: position 488,133,899 of record NC_041387.1, on the reverse strand, counting down.
ATGCAAGGTGACAGTTTACGACGTCGGAGACAAAGTATACCTTCGGGTGTCACCACTTAGAGGAGTTAAGCATTTTGGAGTTAAGGGAAAGTTAGCACCACGTTTTGTGGGACCATACAAAGTTTTGGAACGTATGGGAGAAGTTGCTTACAAACTGGAATTGCCGGAAGGATTGTTAGGAGTTCACGATGTGTTCCATGTTTCCCAGTTAAAGAAGTGCCGTGTAGAGATGGCCGATATTCCTCTAAGAGATACTATGCCACTGGAATCGATTCAGCTGGATAGTGATTTGACTTATGAGGAGAAACCAGTGAAGATTCTTGAGTTTGCCAGCCGAGTCACATGCAGCAAGGTTATCAAGTTTTGCAAAGTTCAGTGGAGCCACCATACTAAGGAGGAAGCCACCTGGGAACGAGAGGAAGACCTACAGAAGGACCACCCACACCTATTTCCTAGCCAACCCGAATCTCGAGGGCGAGATTCATCTTAAGGGGGGTAGGTTTGTAACATCCCAAATTTCCAATTTGGAATGTTATACATAGATCATCATTGCATATCATATTTTATTGCATTTTGGTTGATCTTAGAAATTCTAAGCAACTCAAGGACCCACAGATAGAGTTGGGGTTTTATTTATTTTCATATTTGAACTTTCGTCAAATATTGAAAAGAGGATCATTTTGGTTTTAACTATTTTTGTCTCCGAATATTTCAAATATTAAAATAAAAGAGAGAAGATAATATGACTTCTCCAAAATAAAAGAAACATTGGAGGAAAATTATTAAAATCAAATTTTATTTCTATTTGGAGTTTTAGTGCTATTTTATTGAATTAAAAAAATATCCATATTTTCAAAATTGCACTTTAGCCCAGAAAAATGTTCGCTTTGTTCTAAATATTCTATTTAGACGGTGAAAATTTGTTTTGGAATTTTTAGATTTTTTATATTCATTAGGATTTTTTTTCTGTTGGGCAGAATTTTTTTATTTTTAAAAAAAAGTTCCCGCCCGACTAGGCCGAAGCCCAGCCGAGCAAGCCAACCCAAGTCAGCGCCGCCGCCTTCGCGCACCTTGTCTGCG
>NC_041387.1:488124342-488132577 GCF_002162155.2 Triticum dicoccoides | reverse complement strand
GCCGCCTGCGCCGCACACGGCCGCTGCCGCCGCACCACCCGGAGCCCCACCGCCGCCTTGCCTCGCCCCGCCCCGCCGAAGGTAGCCACCCCTGCCGCCGACCACTGTTCGATTTTTTTTCAAAAAAATCGTTCGTTTTTTCAAAACCTAGATCTAGTTTTTTTAGTTAGATCGGTTCGGTTTTTTTGGTCTAATTAAATAGCGGACATTCGTGCGTATGTTCATTTTAACGAACGTTGTTCATCCAGGGTTTTCCACGATTATTTTCGATCGCGATTTCTGCCCTGACCTTCGTTCTAGTATAACTTTTCGCTCGTTTATCCAATTTAGATGAAACAAGCGCCTAGATATTCGTCTTAAAGCCCTCTTTCTGTTTAACCGACTTGAACAAGATGTTGGTACTGTAAAATTTGACTTTAGTCCAGATTAGTAAACGATTCTTGTTTCTTTTGTAGTTTGAGTTTCGTTGCTCCATTTGATTTGATTCTTTTTGCAAACCGGAGTTCTTCAGTTGAACATTCTGGTTAGATCTTCTTATTTGAGTATTACATGTGCTACTTGTTTGAGTGCTTATTGTATTCTATTGTTTGTTTTAGATAGAATTCCCGGAGTGCGAAGCGTGCTACTACGAGTCCCTAGGTTTTGCGGATCATCAGCAAGGCAAGTAACACTTTGATCATATCCCTTTATTACCCAGTTTTTATGCATTAGATACAACCCTCAAACATTGCATGGTTAGGATCTGAATAACATGTGGTTTGGGAAGTAGATGATGAGGTAGAACCTATTACCCTTTTATTATCAAACCTTTGGGAGTTACTTCTACGCTATGCTCAGGATTGCTATGCTATGCTCGTAGATGTGGTTTGGGTGAGTGTATCCATGACAGATGTGAGTATTATTAATTAATGGTTAACTTAAGGTGGCTACTTAAATACACATCTAGGTGGATTTGTTGAGGCACCCTGGAGTACCTAGTGGTTGTCAGGGCACCTTGAGAATCCACTGTTGTCCTAGGATATCCCGGAGTACCCGTGTGATCATCCTACGGTTTGCCACCCAGGCTCAAAGGGATCATATGATTATTCATGTTGGAAACTTCCGTGTGCAGCCACAAGCCATTATGGGCACTGGCATAGTTGAATAATTTGTGTGACCTCTTTCAGTGGTAGACTAGAAGATGTAGGGGATGTAGGTGGTACTATCTACCTAGAGTAAAGAGTTAATGCTTCTGAAAGGCCATGTCTTGGTCATCTGTTTCTCAAACACCATGTAGTGCGAGAAATCTAACGAAGGAGATCGAGTCTTGTGGGGAAAAGTGCGCAAACCTCTGCAGAGTGTACAAACTAATCATGGTTAGCCGTGTCCCTGGTTATGGACATCTTGAGTATCTGGTTCTTGGATTAGCATGTTGATCTCATCACTCTAAATTAGTTTTGTTGGGTAATTGATAATGTTTAATTGGGATTGAGTTGGAGGAACCTTCTCAATGTTTAACAACCACCATGATAGTTAAATAAAATTTATTCCATTGTTGTAGGGAAAAATTGGCTTTATGCAAAACAGTAACAATAGAGCTTTCCACCAGCCATATATGCATGTAGTGATAGCATTTATCTATTCATTACTCTATGTGTTACATTGCCAGCATATTCCATGTGCTGACCCGTTTCGAGCTGCAACATATCATGTTGCAGACTTTTTAGACGATGAGTAAGGTGCCATAGGTCGTTGTCGTTCACTCAGCTACGCCATTGGAGTTTGATAGACTCACTTTATCTTCCAAGACTTCCGCTGTTATCTTGTTTAGATGGCCTTAAGCCATATTATTGTAATAAGTTCTCTTTTGAGACATTCGATGTAATAAGTGTGTGATTGAAACTCTGTTATAAATCCTCAAGTACTGTGCGTGTTAGCATTACTGATCCAGGGATGACATTGAATCACAGAGACTAGACTGTTTGAGGTCTGGTCGCTACAATGTTCTTCGGGAAATACCCTACATTTCATGAAAGGTCGGCCATTAGGGTTCCACCCTACATCACGCCCTCTCTCTTAGCCTCTCCCATCTCTCGCGCGGACGCTTCGCGAAGCCCTGCTGCGGTTTTGCTGCCGACGCCACAACCACGCCGTCGTGCTGGCCTAGATCCCATCTACTTATCCACCCTCCCTTGCTGGAACAAGAAGGCGGAGATGTCACTGAGCCATACGTGTGCACATTGTTGGGGAACGTAGCATGTAATTCAAAAAATAATTGTACGTTCATGCAAGATCTATCTAGGAAATGCATAGCAATGAGAAGGGGAGACTGTGTGTCTATGTACCCTCGTAGACCGTAAGCGGAAGAATTTGCCAACGCGGTTGATGTAGTCGTACTCTTTGCGATCCGATCATGATCCAACTGACAGCGCTTCGCTAAGCGTCGCCGGAACGAGGCAGTGGAACTACGGAGTAACGGGAGAGAGAGGGGGGCCAAGGGGTTGGTGTGTCCTCTTGGGGCGCCCCCTCCCCTCTATATATAGGTGGAGGGGCATGGGAAACATCCCCTCCAAGTCCTAGGGCGCAGCTAAGGGGGAGAGGACTTGGACTCCAAGTCCAATCCTATTCCAACTAGGACTCCTTCCTTTTTTGCCTTCCCTAGCAATATGGGCTTTCGAGGACTTGGTGCGCCTAGCCCAACAAGGCCAGAGGACCTCCCAGCAGCCCATGCTAGCCCTTGGGTCATGGTGAACCCACTTGGGGACTTCTAGACCCCTCCGGAATCCTCCGGAACCTTCTGAAGATTCCTGGTACAATACCGAAAAAGCTGCACCTTTTTCCAGAACCCAAAATATGTCTTCCCATATATAAATCTTTACCTCTCGACCATTCCTAGACTCCTCGTGACGTACGAGATCTCATCCAGGACTCCAAACAACATTTGGTTACCACTCGTCAAATATCCCAATACTACTCTAGCGTCAACAAACGTTAAGCGTGCGACCCTACGGGTTCGGGAATTATGTAGTCATGACTGAGACACCTTGATACGTCTCCAACGTATCTATAATTTATGAAGCATTCATGCTATTATACTATCTGTTTTGAATGATTACGGGCTTTATTATACACTTTTATATACCTTTTGGGACTAACCTATTAACCTGAGGCCCAGCCCATATTGTTGTTTTATTGCCTGTTTCAGTATTTCGAAGAAAAGGAATATCAAACGGAGTCCAAATGGAATGAAACCTTCGGGAGCGTGATTTTTGGAAAGGATATGATCCAGGAGACTTGGAGTTACAGCTTGGGAAGGTTCGAGGAAGCCAGGAGATAGGAGGGCATGCCCACCCCCCTGGGCGCGCCCCTGTCTCCTAGGCCCCTCGAGGCTCCCTCGACCGACTTCTTTCGCCTATATAAGTCCACGTACCCTAAAAACATCGTTACAGAAGATAGATTGGGAGTTCCGCCGCCGCAAGCCTCTGTAGCCACCAAAAACCTCTCGGGAACCCGTTCCGGCACCCTACAGGAGGGGAAATCCCTCACCGGTGGCCCTCTTCATCATCCCGGCGCTCTCCATGACGAGGAGGGAGTAGTCCACCCTCGGGGCTGAGGATATGTACCAGTAGCTATGTGTTTGATCTCTCTCTCTCTCTCTCTCTCTCTCTCTCTCTCTCGTGTTCTCTCTATGGCACGATCTTTATGTATCGCGAGCTTTGCTATTATAGCTGGATCTTATGATGTTTCTCCCCCTCTACTCTCTTGAGATGAATTGAGTTTTCCTCTTGAAGTTATATTATCATATTGAGTCTTTAATGATTTGAGAACACTTCATGTATGTCTTGCCGTGTTTATCTGTGGTGACAATGGGATATCATGTACCACTTGATGTATGTTTTGGTGATCAACTTGCGGGTTCCGCCCATGAACCTATGCAGAGGGGCTGACACACGTTTTTGTCTTGACTATCCGGAAGAATCTTTGGGGCACTCTTTGAAGTACTTTGTGTTGGTTGAATAGATGAATCTGGGATTGTGTGATGCATATCATATAATCATGCCCACGGATACTTGAGGTGACAATGGAGTATCTAGGTGACATTTGGGTTTTGGTTGATTTGTGTCTTAAGGTGTTATTCTAGTACGAACTCTTGAATAGATTGATCCGAAAGAATAACTTTGAGGTGGTTTCGTACCCTACCATAATCTCTTTGTTTGTTCTCCGCTATTAGTGGCTTTGGAGTGACTCTTTGTTGCATGTTGAGGGATTGTTGTATGATCTATCTATGTTATTATTGTTGAGAGAACTTGCACTAGTGAAAGTATGAACCCTATGCCTTGTTTCCTACCATTGCAATACCGTTTACGCTCACTTTTATCATTAATTACCTTGCTGTTTTTATATTTTCAGATTACAAATACCTATATCTACCATCCATATTGCACTTGTATCACCATCTCTTCGCCGAACTAGTGCACCTATACAATTTACCATTGTATTGGGTGTGTTGGGGACACAAGAGACTCTTTGTTATTCGGTTGCAAGGTTGCTTGAGAGAGACCCGTCTTCATCCTACGCCTCCCATGGATTGATAAACCTTAGGTCATCCACTTGAGGGAAATTTGCTACTGTCCTACAAACCTCTGCACTTGGAGGCCCAACAACGTCTACAAGAAGAAGGTTGTGTAGTAGACATCAAGCTCTTTTCTGGCGCCGTTGCCGGGGAGGTGAGTGCTTGAAGGTATATCTTTAGATCTTGCAATCGAATATTTTTGTTTCTTGTTTTATCACTAGTTTAGTTTATAAAAGAAAACTACAAAAAAAATGGAGTTAAGTTTGTCTCATACGCTTCATCTTTTTAATGATCCCACTATTTTGGAGGATGTTGAATCTTATTGTGATGAACATGAAAGTGGATTTGGAAGAGTGTCAACTTTATATAGTGATGATTCCACTATTTCGGAAGAGGTTCCAATTGATTATGAGAACAAAGTTGCTATCTATGATGATTATTGTGATGACTTCTATGCTATTAGGAATAATGATAACCATGAAACTTGTCATCATGATTTTAGTTTTCAGTTGGATTATGCCTCACATGATAATTATTTTGTTGAGTTTGCTCCCACTACTATTCATGAGAATAAATTTGCTTATGTGGAGAGTAGTAAAATTTCTATGCAAGTAGATCATGAAAAGAATGCTTTAGGTGCTGGTTATATTGTTGAATTCATTCATGATGTTACTGAAAACTATTATGAGGGAGGAACATATGCTTGTAGGATTTGCAATAATATCAAGTTTCCTCTCTATGTGTTGAAAATGTTGAAGCTATGCTTGTTTTACCTTCCTATGCTAGTTGATTATTGTTCCCATAAGTTATTTGATCACAAAATCCCAATGCATAGGAAGAGGGTTAGACTTAAATGTGCTAGTCAACTTCTTCATGATGCTCTCTTTATGTTCCAATTCTTATCTTTTATGTGAGCATCATTTCATCATGCCTAGCTAGGGGCGTTAAACGATAGCGCTTGTTGGGAGACAACCCAACTTTATTTTTGTTCTATGCTTTTTGTTCCTGTTTAGTAATAAATAATTCATCTAGCCTATGGTTAGATGTGGTTTCATGTTTTAATTAGTGTTTGTACCAAGTAGAACCTTTGGGAAGACTTGGGTGAAGTCTTTATGATCATGTTGTAAAAAACAGAAACTTTAGCGCTCACGAGATTAGCTGCCATTTTTTACTGGAGAGTATTTTCAGTTGATTATTTTTGCAGATGATTAATAGACAAATTACTCAGGTCCATCAATTTATTTCAGAATTTTTTGAGTTCCAGAAGTATACGATTGATACAGATTACTACAGGTTTTTCTGTTTTTGACAGATTCTATTTTCATTGTGTTGTTTGCTTATTTTGATGAATCTATGAGTAGTATCAGAGGGTATGAACCATAGAGAAGTTAGAATACAGTAGATACTACACCAATATGAATATAGAATGAGTTCATTACATTACCTAAGTGGTGGTTTTATTTTCTTATACTAACGGAGCTTATGAGTTTTGTGTTGAGTTTTGTGTGGTTGAAGTTTTCAAGTTTTGGGTAAAGATTCGATGGACTATGGAATAAGGAGTGGAAAGAGCCTAAGCTTGGGGATTCCCAAGGCACCGCAAGGTAATATTCAAGGACAACCAAGAGCCTAAGCTTGGGGATGCCCCGGATGGCATCCCCTCCTTCGTCTTCGTTCATCGGTAACTTCACTTGGAGCTATATTTTTATTCGCCACATGATATGTGTTTTGCTTGGAGCGTAATTTTATTTTGTTATTATTTGCTTGATGTTATTTAGAATAATGTTTTGCATCTTTAGTTTCAATAAAAATGTCAAGGATAGCCTTTACCATGCTTATTTTGCTAGTGTACATGTTGCTGTTTGAAAACAGAAAGTTTACCGCTGTTGCAAAACTTCCCTAGAAAAGCCAGAGAATGGTATAATGTTGAAACTTTTTGCATATTGAGCTATGATAAATCTTATACAGCTTAGTATTTTTATAATAATTTTTGGTGTTAGGGAAGTATTGATACTCTTGCATTCTTTACAGACTATACTGTTTTGGCAGATTGCTGTTATGTTTGCATTGTTTGCGTATGTTTGCTTGTTTAATGATTCTATTTGAGGATAGGAGTATTAAATATGCAGAGGAATTTAGTATGCAATGTCGAATAATAATTTTAGTGATTTGTTACAGTAGAAAATGATAAGGTTATGCATTGGTTTATACTAACCTATCTCACGAGTTCTTGTTGAGTTTGTTGTGGATGAAGCTTTTGATAAAAAGAAGAGAAACCATGATATGAGAGGAATTAAGGAGACATAAAAGCTCAAGCTTGGGGATTCCCAAGGCACCCCAAGATAATATTTCAAGAAGTCTCAAGCCTCTAAGCTTGGGGATGCCCCGGTAGGCATCCCACCTTTCTTCTTCAACAATTATCGGTTAGTATCGGTTGAACCTAAGTTTTTGCTTCTTCACATGAGTTGTGCTATCCTTGCAATGTCATTTTATTTTGCTTTGCTTGCTATTTGAATAAAATACCAAGATCTGAAATTATTAAATGTTAGAGAGTCTTCACGTAGTTACATAATTATTTAGCTACTCATTGATCTTCACTTATATCTTTTTGGAGTAGTTTTTCATTTACTCGTGTGCTTCACTTATATCTTATGAGAAAATGGTTGAATGAGTTGAATGTCATAAATCTGAAATTTTATATGTTTCATTTGCTTATCCCTTGGGGAGTAATGACTTCACATCTAAGAAGTAGAGGTTTATTGAAGGTTAGCAAGCATTGTATTGGTCATTTGAACAATTCATGAAAGAATATTGAAGGAAGGGAGATTTCACATATAAATATACTGTCCTAGACATATTTTACAATTGTGAGCACTCATTAAGTATGACATGCTAAAGAGTTGGTGTTGGACAAGGAAGACGACGTAATGGGTTATGTTTTCTCACATCTCAGTTAAAGTATATTGTCATGGATCATTCAAACATGTTGAGCTTGCCTTTCCCCCTCATGCTAGCCAAAATTCCTTGCACCAAGTAGATATACTACTTGTGCTTCCAAATATCCTTAAACCCAGTTCTTGCCATGAGTGTCCACCATACCTACCTATATGCGTATTTACCTGCCATTCCAAGTACATTTGCATGTGCCAAACTCTAAACCTTCAAATAATAATCTGTTTTGTATGCCTGAATCACTCATGTAGCAACTGGGGGCTGTCAGTATCTTCCATACTAGGTGGGTTATTCTCAAGATGAGTGGACCCCGCTCATCATTCATGAGAAAAATGGCTGGTAACCGGGATGCTCAGTCCCATGATCAAAAGATCAAAATCAAATCAAAAATAATTTCAAACAAAACTCCCCCAGGTTTGATGTTAGTTGGAGGCACCCGTTGTTTCGGGCAAGCCATGGATTGATGATTGTTGGTGGAGGGGGAGTAAAAACTTTTACCATTCTATTTGGGAATCGCCTATAATGTATGTAGTATGGAAGATATTGGGAACTCTTGGTTGTTATGTTGACAATGAGATCATACCTCTCAAAATTATTTATCTCTATTTCAAAGTTGAGCTCTGGCACCTCTGCAAATCCCTGCTTCCCTCTGCGAAGGGCCTATCTTTTACTTTATGTCTTTTACTTTATGCAAGAGTCAAGGTGATCTTCACCTTTCCCTTTTTCATTTTATC
>NC_041387.1:488076947-488124079 GCF_002162155.2 Triticum dicoccoides | reverse complement strand
ATCCAATTGGATGTAAGTTAGCACGAACTATTATTGTTGACATCACCCAAAGGTGAATATGTTGGGAGGCAACACTATAAGCCCCTATCTTTCTGAATGTTCGATTAAAACTCCATAACCACAAGTATTGCGTGAGTGTTAGCAACTGTAGAAGACTATATGATAGTTGAGTATGTGGAGTTTGCTAAATCAAAGCTCTGACATAGACCCTTCCTGGAAATAAGATGAATTGCAATTGTTTGATGACTGAGAATGAAATTTGCTAGTTTTTGGTCTATGCTTTAACATGTGAATAGCTTGTTACTTGATCATGAGAAGTTTTATGAGATGAAATACTGTTATGACATATAATCATGCTAGAAAAGGTGATTGAAATTATCATTGATCAAACTTGTGCACCTTCTAGCATTCACACTTCGTAAATTCTTTCTTTTATCATTTACCTACTCCAGGACGAGCATGAATTAAGCTTGGGGATGCTGATGCGTCTCCAATGTATCTATAATTTATGAAGCATTCATGCTGTTATACCATCTGTTTTGAATTATTACAGGATTTATTATACACTTTTATATTACTTTTGAGACTAACGTCTTAACCTGAGGCCCAGCCCATATTGTTGTTTTATTGCCTGTTTCAGTATTTCAAAGAAAGGGAATATCAAATGGAGTCCAAACGGAATGAAACCTTTAGGAGCATGATTTTTGGAAAGGATATGATCAGGGAGACATGGAGTTCAAGCCAGGGAAGGTTCGAGGAAGCTAGGAGATAGGAGGGCGCGCCCACCCCCTTGGGCGCCCCCTGTCTCCTGGGCCCCACAAGGCTCCCCTGACCGACTTCTTTCGCCTATATAAGTCCACGTACCCTAAAAACATCGATACAGAAGATAGATCGGGAGTTCCGCCGCCGCAAGCCTCTGTAGCCACCAAAAACCTCTTGGGAGCCCGTTCCGGCACCCTGCCAGAGGGGGAATCCCTCACCAGTGGCCCTCTTCATCATCCCGGCGCTCTCCATGATGAGGAGGGAGTAGTTCACCCTCGGGGCTGAGGATATGTACCAGTAGCTATGTGTTTGATCTCTCTCTCTCTCTCTCTCTCTCTCTCTCTCTCTCTCGTGTTCTCTCTATGGCACGATCTTGATGTATCGCAAGCTTTGCTATTATAGTTGGATCTTATGATGTTTCTCCCCCTCTACTCTCTTGTGATGAATTGAGTTTTCCTCTTGAAGTTATCTTATCGGATTGAGTCTTTAATGATTTGAGAACACTTCATGTATGTCTTGCTGTGTTTATCTGTGGTGACAACGCGATATCATGTGCCACTTGATGTATGTTTTGGTGATCAACTTGCGGGTTCCGCCCATGAACCTATGCAGAGGGGTTGACACAAGTTTTCGTCTTGACTCTCCGGTAGAATCTTCGGGGCACTCTTTGAAGTACTTTGTGTTGGTTGAATAGATGAATCTGAGATTGTGTGATGCATATCATATAATCATGCCCACAGATACTTGAGGTGACAATGGAGTATCTAGGTGACATTAGGGTTTTGGTTGATTTGTGTCTTAAGGTGTTATTCTAGTACGAACTCTTGAATAGATTGATCCGAAAGAATAACTTTGAGGTGGTTTCGTACCCTACCATAATCTCTTCGTTTGTTCTCCGCTATTAGTGGCTTTGGAGTGACTCTTCGTTGCATGTTGAGGGATTATTGTATGATCTATCTATGTTATTATTGTTGAGAGAACTTGCACTAGTGAAAGTATGAACCCTATGCCTTGTTTCCTACCATTGCAATACCGTTTACGCTCACTTTTATCATTAATTACCTTGCTGTTTTTATATTTTCAGATTACAAATACCTACATCTACCATCCATATTGCACTTGTATCACCATCTCTTCGCCGAACTAGTGCACCTATACAATTTACCATTGTATTGGGTGTGTTGGGGACACAAGAGACTCTTTGTTATTTGGTTGCAGGGTTGCTTGAGAGAGACCATCTTCATCCTACGCCTCCCACGGATTGATAAACCTTAGGTAATCCACTTGAGGGAAATTTGCTATTGTCCTACAAACCTCTGCACTTGGAGGCCCAACAACGTCTACAAGAAGAAGGTTGTGTAGTAGACATCACACCTCTCCAGTCAATAACCAATAGTGAGACCTAGATGCCCATATTGATTCCTACATATCTCACGAAGATCTTTATCGGTCGAACCGTTATGACAACATACTTATTCCCTTTGTCCATCGGTATGTTACGTGCCCGAGATTCGATCGTCGGTATCTTCATACCCAGTATCTCGTTACCGGCAAGTCTCTTTACTCGTTTCGTAATGCATCATCCTGCAACTAACTCATTAGTCACTTTGCTTGCAAGGCTTCTTATGATGTGCATTACCGAGAGTGCCCAGAGATACCTCTCCGATATTCGGAGTGACAAATCCTAATCTCGATCTATGCCTACCCAACAAACACCTTCAGAGATACCTGTAGAGGAGATTTATAATCACCCAGTTACGTTGTGATGTTTGATAGCACACAAGGTATTCCTCTGGTATCCGGGAGTTGCATAATCTCGTAGTCGAAGGAATATGTATTTGACATGAAGAAAGCAATAGCAATAAAACTGAACAATCATTATGCTAAGCTAACGGATGGGTATTGTCCATCACATCATTCTCCTAATGATGTGATCCCGTTCATCAAATGCAACACATGTCTATGGTTAGGAAACTTAACCATCTTTGATTTACGAGCTAGTCTAGTAGAGGCTTACTAGGGACACGGTGTTTTGTCTATGTATCCACACATGTATCAAGTTTCCGGTTAATACAATTCTAGCATGAATAATAAACATTTATCATGAAATAAGGAAATATAAAATAACAACTTTATTATTGCCTCTAGGGCATATTTCTTTCAGTCTCCCACTTGCACTAGAGTCAATAATCTAGTTCGCATCGCCATGTGATTTAACACCAACACTTCACATTGTCATGTGATTAACACCCATAGTTCACATCACCATGTGATTGATACGTCTCCAACGTATCTATAATTTTTGATTGCTCCATGTTACTTTTATCTACTGTTTTAGGCAATATTGGGCTTTATTATCCACTTTTATATTATTTTTGGGACTAACCTATTAACCGGAGGCCCAGCTCAGATTTGCTATTTCAGTGTTTTGAGGAATGCCCCGGAAGGCATCCCCTCTTTCGTCTTCGTCTATCGGTAACTTTACTTGGAGCTATATTTTTATTCACCACATGATATGTGTTTTGCTTGGAGCGTCAATTTCTTTTGTTAGTGTTTGCTTGCTGTTAGTTAGTGTAGTGTTTTTCATCTTTAGTTTCAATAAAAAAGTCAAGGATAGCCTTTGCCAGGCTTATTTTGCTAGTTTGCATGTTGCTGTTTGAAAACAGAAAGTTTACCGCTGTTGAAAAAATTCCCTAGAAAAGTCAGAGAATTGTATAACGTTGAATCTTTTTGCATATTAAGATCTGATAAATTTATTACAGTGGGAATTTTAGTTCATAATTTTTGGAGTCAGGGAAGTATCGATACTCTTGCATTCTCTACATACTGTACTGTTTTGGCAGATTGCTGTTATGGTTGCATTGTTTGCATATGTTTGCTTGTTTAATAATTCTATTTGAGGATAGGAGCATTAAATATGCAGAGGCATTTAGTATGCAATGTTGAATAATAATTTAAGTGATTTGTTATAGTAGGATATGATAAGGTTTTGCATTGGTTTATACTAACCTATCTCACGAGTTCTTGTTGAGTTTGTTGTGAATGAAGCTTTTGATAAAAAGAGAAACCATGATATGAGAGGAATTAAGGAGATACAAAAGTTCAAGCTTGGGGATGCCCAAGGCACCCCAAGATAATATTTCAAGAAGTCTCAAGCATCTAAGCTTGGGGATGCCCCGGTAGGCATCCCACCTTTCTTCTTCAACAACTATCGGTTAGTATCGGTTGAGCCCAAGTTTTTGCTTCTTCACATGAGTTGTGCTATCCTTGCATTGTAGTTTTATTTAGCTTTGCTTGATGTTTGAATAAGTATCAAGATCTGAAATTCTTTAATGAGAGAGAGACATACAAAATTAGAATTTGCTAGAATACTCTATGTGCTTCACTTATATCCTTTGAGCGTGATAATTTTTGCTCTAGTGCTTCACTTAGATCTTTTAGAGCATGGTGGTAGTTTTATTTTGAAGAAATAGATGAACTCTCATGCTTCACTTATATTATTTTAAGAGTCGTTAATAGCATGGTAGTTTGCTTAATGTTAATATACTTAGTGTTCAAGATATGTGAAACTTTCTTTTGAGTGAATTGAATACTAAGATAAGTTTGATGCTTGATAATTGTTTTGAGATATGGAGATGATAATATCAAAGTCGTGCTAGCTGGGTGATTGTGAATTTGAGAAATTCTTGTGTTGAAGTTTTTAAGTCCCGTAGCATGCACGTATGGTTAAAGTTATGTAACAAATTTGAAACATGAAGTGTACCTGGCTTGTGCATCCTTATGAGTGGTGGTCGGGGACGAGCGATGGTCTTTTCCTACCAATCTATCCCCCTAGGAGCATGCGCGTAGTACTTGATTTTTGATGACTTCTAAATTTTTGCAATAAGTATATGAGTTCTTTTGACTAATGTTGAGTCCATGGATTATACACACTCTCACCTTTCCGCCATTGCTAGCCTCTTCGGTACCGTGCATTGCCCTTTCTCACCTTGAGAATTGGTGCAAACTTCGCCGGTGCATCCAAACCCCGTGATACGATACGCTCTATCACACATAAACCTCCTTATATCTTCCTCAAAACAGCCACCATACCTACCTATTATGGCATTTTCATAGCCGTTCCGAGACATATTGCCATGCAACTTCCATTATCATCATCATGACATACATTACTTTTGTCATATTGCCATTGCATGATCATGTAGTTGACATCGTATTTGTGGCAAAGCCACCATGCATTATTTTTCATACATGTCACTCTTGATTCATTGCACCATCCCGGTACACCGCCGGAGGCATTCATATAGAGTCATATCTTGTTCTAAGTTTCGAGTTGTAATCCTGTTGGGGAACGTTGCAGAAAACAAAAATTTTCCTACTCGTTTCACCAAGATCATCTAGGAGTTCATCTAGCAACGAGTGATTAGATGCATCTACATACCTTTGTAGATCGCGAGCGGAAGCGTTCAAAAGAACGGTGATGATGTAGTCGTACTCGACGTGATCCAAATCACCGATGACCAGCGCCGAACGGACGGCACCTCCGCGTTCAACACACGTACGGAACAGCCACGTCTCCTCCTTCTTGATCCAGCAAGGGAGGGAGGAGAGGTTGAGGGAGATGGCACCAGCAGCAGCACGACGACGTGGTGTTGATGGAGCTGCAGTACTCCGGCAGAGCTTCGCTAAGCACTATGGAGATGGAGGAGGTGTTGGAGAGGGAGAAGGAGGCAACCAAAGGCCAAGGCGTTCAGGTATGAAGTCCCTCCTCTCCCCCACTATATATAGGAGGGCCAAGGGGGGGTGGCCGGCCCTAGGAGATCCAATCTCCTAGGGGGTGCGGCGGCCAAGGGGGGTTTCCCTCCCCCCCAAGGCACCTAGGAGGTGCCTTCCCCTCCTAGGACTCTTTCCCCCTTAAACCCTAGGCGCATGGGCCTATGTAGGGCTGGTGCCCTTGGCCCATTAGGCCAAGGCGCACCCCCTACAGCCCATGTGCCCCCCCGGGACAGGTGGACCCACCCGGTGGACCCCCGGGACCCTTCCGGTGGTCCCGGTACAATACCGATAACCCCGAAACTTGTCCCGATGCCCGAAACAGGACTTCCCATATATAAATCTTTACCTCCGGACCATTCCGGAACTCCTCGTGATGTCCGGGATCTCATCCGGGACTCCGAACAACATTCGGGTTACTGCATATACATATCCCTACAACCCTAGCGTAACTGAACCTTAAGTGTGTAGACCCTACGGGTTCGGGAGACAAGCAGACATGACCGAGACGACTCTCCGGTCAATAACCAACAGCGGGATCTGGATACCCATGTTGGCTCCCACATGCTCCACGATGATCTCATCGGATGAACCACGATGTCGAGGATTCTATCAACCCCGTACGCTATTCCCTTTGTCTATCGATATGTTACTTGCCCGAGATTCGATCGTCGGTATCCCAATACCTCGTTCAATCTCGTTACCAGCAAGTCACTTTACTCGTACCGTAATGCATGATCCCGTGACCAAACACTTGGTCACTCTGAGCTCATTATGATGATGCATTACCGAGTGGGCCCAGTGATACCTCTCCGTCATACGGAGTGACAAATCCCAGTCTTGATCCATGTCACCCAACAGACACTTTCGGAGATACCCGTAGTCTACCTTTATAGTCACCCAGTTACGTTGTGACGTTTGGCATACCCAAAGCACTCCTACGGTATCCGGGAGTTACACGATCTCATGGTCTAAGGAAAAGATACTTTGACATTGCAAACTCTAGCAAACGAACTATACGATCCTGTGCTATGTTTAGGATTGGGTCTTGTCCATCACATCATTCTCCTAATGATGTGATCTTGTTATCAATGACATCCAGTGTCCATAGTCAGGAAACCATGACTATCTGTTGATCAACGAGCTAGTCAACTAGAGGCTCACTAGGGACATGTTGATATCTGTTACTCACACATGTATTACGATTTCCGGATAACACAATTATAGCATGAATAAAGACAATTATCATGAACAAGGAAATATAATAATAATGCTTTTATTATTGCCTCTAGGGCATATTTCCAACAGTCTCCCACTTGCAGTAGAGTCAATAATCTAGTTACATTGTGATGAATCGAACACCCATGGAATTCTGGTGTTGATCCTGTTTTGCTCTAGGGAGAGGTTTAGTCAACGGATCTGCTACATTCAGGTCCGTATGTACTTTACAAATCTCTATGTCTCCATCTTGAACATTTTCACGAATGGAGTTGAAGCGACGCTTGATGTGCCTTGTCTTCTTGTGAAACCTGGGCTCCTTGGCAAGTGCAATAGCTCCAGTGTTGTCACAGAAGAGCTTGATCGGCCCCGACGCATTGGGTATGACTCCTAGGTCGGTGATGAACTCCTTCACCCATATTGCTTCATGTGCTGCCTCTGAGGCTGCCATGTACTCCGCTTCACATGTAGATCCCGCCACGACGCTTTGCTTGCAACTGCACCAGCTTACTGCCCCACCATTCAAAATATACACGTATCCGGTTTGTGACTTAGAGTCATCCAGATCTGTGTCGAAGCTAGCGTCGACGTAACCCTTTACGACGAGCTCTTCGTCACCTCCATAAACGAGAAACATTTCCTTAGTCCTTTTCAGGTACTTCAGGATATTCTTGACCGCTGTCCAGTGTTCCTTGCCGGGATTACTTTGGTACCTTCCTACCAAACTGACGGCAAGGTTAACATCAGGTCTGGTACACAGCATGGCATACATAATAGAACCTATGGCTGAGGCATAGGGGATGACGCTCATCTCTTCTATATCTTCTGCCGTGGTCGGACATTGAGCTGAGCTCAATTTCACACCTTGTAACACTGGCAAGAACCCTTTCTTGGATTGATCCATATTGAACTTCTTCAATATCTTATCAAGGTATGTGCTTTGTGAAAGACCTATGAGGCGTCTCGATCTATCTCTATAGATTTTGATGCCTAATATATAAGCAGCTTCTCCAAGGTCCTTCATTGAAAAACTTTTATTCAAGTAGGCCTTGATGCTGTCCAAGAGTTCTATATCATTTCCCATCAAAAGTATGTCATCTACATATAATATGAGAAATGCTACAGAGCTCCCACTCACTTTCTTGTAAACGCAGGCTTCTCCATAAGTCTGTGTAAACCCAAACGCTTTGATCATCTCATCAAAGCGAATGTTCCAACTCCGAGATGCTTGCACCAGCCCATAAATCGAGCGTTGGAGCTTGCACACTTTGTCAGCATTCTTAGGATCGACAAAACCTTCCGGCTGCATCATACACAATTCTTCCTTAAGGAAACCATTAAGGAATGCCGTTTTGACGTCCATTTTCCATATTTCGTAATCATAGAATGCGGCAATTGCTAACATGATTCGGACGGACTTCAGCTTCGCTACCGGTGAGAAAGTCTCATCGTAGTCAACCCCTTGAACTTGTCGATAACCCTTAGCGACAAGCCGAGCTTTATAGATGGTCACATTACCATCCGCGTCTGTCTTCTTCTTAAAGATCCATTTATTTTCTATGACTCGCCGCTCAACGGGCAAGTCAGTCAAAGTCCATACTTTGTTTTCATACATGGATCCTATCTCGGATTTCATGGCTTCTAGCCATTTGTCGGAATCCGGTCCCGCCATCGCTTCTTCATAGTTCGAAGGTTCACCGTTGTCTAACAACATGATTTCCAAGACAGGGTTGCCGTACCACTCTGGTGCGGAACGTGTCCTTGTGGACCTTCGAATTTCAGTAGGAGCTTGATCAGAAGTATCTTGATCATTATCATTAACTTCCTCTCTAGTCGGTGCTGGCACCTCAGGAACATTTTCTTGAGTTGCGCCATTTTCCGGTTCAAGAGGCAATACTTCATCAAGCTCTACTTTCCTCCCACTTACTTCTTTCGAGAGAAACTCTTTCTCCAGAAAGGACTCATTCTTGGCAACAAAGATCTTGCCTTCGGATCTGAGGTAGAAGGTGTACCCAATAGTTTCTTTTGGGTATCCTATGAAGACGCATTTTTCCGACTTGGGTTCGAGCTTTTCAGGTTGAAGTTTCTTGACATAAGCATCGCATCCCCAAACTTTTAGAAACGACAGCTTAGGTTTCTTCCCAAACCATAATTCATACGGTGTCGTCTCAACGGATTTTGACGGAGCCCTATTTAAAGTGAATGCGGCAGTCTCTAAAGCATAGCCCCAAAAAGAAAGCGGTAAATCGGTAAGAGACATCATAGATCGCACCATATCTAACAGAGTGCGATTACGACGTTCGGACACACCATTACGCTGAGGTGTTCCAGGCGGCGTGAGTTGTGAAACTATTCCACATTTTCTTAAGTGTGCCCCAAACTCGTGACTCAAGTATTCTGCTCCACGATCTGATCGTAGAAACTTGATTTTCCTGTCACGTTGATTTTCAACCTCACTCTGAAATTCCTTGAACTTTTCAAAGGTTTCAGACTTGTGTTTCATTAAGTAGATATACCCATACCTACTTAAATCATCAGTGAGGGTGAGAACATAACGATAGCCACCGCGAGCCTCAACACTCATTGGACCGCACACATCAGTATGTATGATTTCCAATAAGTCGGTTGCTCGCTCCATTGTTCCTGAGAACGGAGTCTTGGTCATTTTACCCATAAGGCATGGTTCGCACGTGTCAAATGATTCATAATCAAGAGACTCTAAAAGTCCATCAGCATGGAGCTTCTTCATGCGTTTGACACCTATGTGACCAAGGCGGCAGTGCCACAAGTATGTGGGACTATCATTATCAACCTTACTTCTTTTGGTACTCACATTATGAACATGTGTAGCATCACGTTCGAGATTCATAAAGAATAAAACATTCACCATAGGAGCATGACCATAAAACATATCTCTCATAAAAATGGAACAACCATTATTCTCAGATTTAAAAGAGTAGCCATCTCGAATTAAACGAGATCCCGATACAATGTTCATGCTCAAAGCTGGCACTAAATAACAATTATTAAGGTTTAAAACTAATCCCGAAGGGAGATGCAGAGGCAGCGTGCCGACGGCGATCACATTGACCTTGGAACCATTCCCGACGCGCATCGTCACCTCGTCCTTTGCCAGTTTCCGCTTATTCCGCAGCCCTGCTTTGAGTTACAAATGTGAGCAACTGCACCGGTATCAAATACCCAGGAGCCACTACGGGCACTAGTAAGGTACACATCAATTACATGTATATCACATATACCTTTTGTTTTGCCGGCCTTCTTATCCGCTAAGTACTTAGGGCAGTTCCGCTTCCAGTGACCGCTTCCCTTGCAATAAAAGCACTCAGTCTCGGGCTTGGGTCCATTCTTTGGCTTCTTCCCGGCAGCTTGCTTGCCGGGCGCGGCAACCTCCTTGCCGTCCTTCTTGAAGTTCTTTTTACCCTTGCCTTTCTTGAACTTAGTGGTTTTATTGACCATCAACACTTGATGTTCCTTCCTGACTTCTACCTCTGCTGATTTCAGCATAGCAAATACTTCAGGAATGGTCTTTTCCATCCCCTGCATATTGAAGTTCATCACAAAGCTCTTGTAGCTTGGTGGAAGCGACTGGAGGATTCTGTCAATGACCGCATCATCCGCGAGATTAACTCCCAGCTGAGTCAAGCGGTTATGCAACCCAGACATAGTGAGTATGTGCTCACTGACAGAACTGTTTTCCTCCATCTTACAGCTGAAGAATTTGTCGGAGACTTCATATGTCTCGACCCGGGCATGAGCTTGGAAAACCATTTTCAGCTCTTCGAACATCTCATATGCTCCATGTCTCTCAAAACGCTTTTGGAGCCCCGGCTCTAGGCTGTAAAGCATGCCGCACTGAACGAGGGAGTAGTCATCGAAACGTGCCTGCCAAGCGTTCATAACATCTTGTTCTGCAGGGAGAACGGGTGCGTCACCAAGCGGTGCTTGTAGGACATAATCTTTCTTGGCAGCTATGAGGATGATCCTCAGGTTCCGGACCCAGTCTGTATAGTTGCTGCCATCGTCTTTCAGCTTAATTTTCTCTAGGAACGCGTTGAAGTTGAGGACTACGTTGGCCATTTGATCTACAAGACATATTGCAAAGATTTTAGACTAAGTTCATGATAATTAAGTTCAACTAATCAAATTATTAGTGAACTCCCACTTAGATTAGACATCCCTCTAGTCATCTAAGTATTACATGATCCGAGTTAAACTAGACCGTGTCCGATCATCACGTGAGACGGACTAGTCAACATCGGTGAACATCTTCATGTTGATCGTATCTTCTATACGACTCATGCTCGACCTTTCGGTCTTCTGTGTTCCGAGGCCATGTCTGTACATGCTAGGCTCGTCAAGTCAACCTAAGTGTTTGCATGTGTAAATCTGTCTTACACCCGTTGTATGTGAACGTCTGAATAAAACACCCGATCATCACGTGGTGTTTTGAAACAGCGAACTGTCGCAACGGTGCACAGTTAGGGGGAACACTTCTTGAATTTATTGTGAGGGATCATCTTATTTACTACCGTCGTTCTAAGTAAACAAGATGCAAATCATGATAAACATCACATGCAATCAAATAATAAATGTGACATGATATGGCCAATATCACATAGCTCCTTTGATCTCCATCTTGGGGCTCCATGATCATCTTGTCACCGGCTTGACACCATGATCTCCATCATCATGATCTCCATCATCGTGTCTCCATGAAGTTGCTCGCCAACTATTACTTCTACTACTATGGATAACGCGTTTAGCAATAAAGTAAAGTAATTTACATGGCGTTTCTCGATGACACGCAGGTCATTAAAAGAATAAAGACAACTCCTATGGCTCCTGCCGGTTGTCATACTCATCGACATGCAAGTCGTGATTCCTATTACAATAGCATGAACATCTCATACATCACATATAGATCATTCATCATTCATCACAACTTTGGCCATATCATATCACAAACCACTTGCTGCAAAAACAAGTTAGACGTCCTCTAATTGTTGTTGCAAGTTTTACGTGGCTGAATTAGGGTTCTAGCAAGAACGTTTTCTTACCTACGTTAAAGCCACAACGTGATTTGTCAACTTCTATTTACCCTTCATAAGGACCCTGTTCATCGATTCCGCTCCAACTAAAGTGAGAGAGACAGACACCCGCCAGCCACCTTATGCAAGTAGTCCATGTTAGTCGGTGGAACCGGTCTCACGTAAGCGTACGTGTAAGGTTGGTCCGGGCCGCTTCATCCCACAATACCGCTGAAGCAAGAAAGTACTAGTAACGGCAAGAAAGTTGACAAATCTACACCCACAACAAATTGTGTTCTACTCGCGCAAGAAGAACTACGCATAGACCTAGCTCATGATGCCACTGTTGGGGAACGTTGCAGAAAACAAAAATTTTCCTACTCGTTTCACCAAGATCATCTAGGAGTTCATCTAGCAACGAGTGATTAGATGCATCTACATACCTTTGTAGATCGCGAGCGGAAGCGTTCAAAAGAACGGTGATGATGTAGTCGTACTCGACGTGATCCAAATCACCGATGACCAGCGCCGAACGGACGGCACCTCCGCGTTCAACACACGTACGGAACAGCCACGTCTCCTCCTTCTTGATCCAGCAAGGGAGGGAGGAGAGGTTGAGGGAGATGGCACCAGCAGCAGCACGACGGCGTGGTGTTGATGGAGCTGCAGTACTCCGGCAGAGCTTCGCTAAGCACTATGGAGATGGAGGAGGTGTTGGAGAGGGAGAAGGAGGCAACCAAAGGCCAAGGCGTTCAGGTATGAAGTCCCTCCTCTCCCCCACTATATATAGGAGGGCCAAGGGGGGGTGGCCGGCCCTAGGAGATCCAATCTCCTAGGGGGTGCGGCGGCCAAGGGGGGTTTTCCTCCCCCCCAAGGCACCTAGGAGGTGCCTTCCCCTCCTAGGACTCTTTCCCCCTTAAACCCTAGGCGCATGGGCCTATGTGGGGCTGGTGCCCTTGGCCCATTAGGCCAAGGCGCACCCCCTACAGCCCATGTGGCCCCCTGGGACAGGTGGACCCACCCGGTGGACCCCCGGGACCCTTCCGGTGGTCCCGGTACAATACCGATAACCCCGAAACTTGTCCCGATGCCCGAAACAGGACTTCCCATATATAAATCTTTACCTCCGGACCATTCTGGAACTCCTCGTGACGTCCGGGATCTCATCCAGGACTCCGAACAACATTCGGGTTACTGCATATACATATCCCTACAACCCTAGCGTAACTGAACCTTAAGTGTGTAGACCCTACGGGTTCGGGAGACAAGCAGACATGACCGAGACGACTCTCCGGTCAATAACCAACAGCGGGATCTGGATACCCATGTTGGCTCCCACATGCTCCACGATGATCTCATCGGATGAACCACGATGTCGAGGATTCTATCAACCCCGTACGCTATTCCCTTTGTCTATCGATATGTTACTTGCCCGAGATTCGATCGTCGGTATCCCAATACCTCGTTCAATCTCGTTACCAGCAAGTCACTTTACTCGTACCATAATGCATGATCCCGTGACCAGACACTTGGTCACTCTGAGCTCATTATGATGATGCATTACCGAGTGGGCCCAGTGATACCTCTCCGTCATACGGAGTGACAAATCCCAGTCTTGATCCATGTCACCCAACAGACACTTTCGGAGATACCCGTAGTCTACCTTTATAGTCACCCAGTTACGTTGTGACATTTGGCATACCCAAAGCACTCCTACGGTATCCGGGAGTTACACGATCTCATGGTCTAAGGAAAAGATACTTTGACATTGCAAACTCTAGCAAACGAACTATACGATCTTGTGCTATGTTTAGGATTGGGTCTTGTCCATCACATCATTCTCCTAATGATGTGATCTCGTTATCAATGACATCCAGTGTCCATAGTCAGGAAACCATGACTATCTGTTGATCAACGAGCTAGTCAACTAGAGGCTCACTAGGGACATGTTGATATCTGTTATTCACACATGTATTACGATTTCCGGATAACACAATTATAGCATGAATAAAGACAATTATCATGAACAAGGAAATATAATAATAATGCTTTTATTATTGCCTCTAGGGCATATTTCCAACAAATCCTTATGTTGTAATCAATAGAAGTGTGATGATCATCATTATTAGAGCATTGCCCAATCAAAAAAAGAAGAGAAAGGCCAAAAGAAAAAAAAGAAGGCCCAATTTTTTTTAAGAAATAAATAAATAAAAAGGGCAATGCTACTATCTTTTTTTCGACACTTGTGCTTCAAAGTAGCACCTTGTTCTTCATGTAGCGAGTCTCATATATTGTGATTCAAAGTAGCACCTTGTTCTTCATGTAGTGAGTCTCATAACTTTTCTTTTTATACTAGTGGGAATTTTTCATTATAGAACTTGGCTTGTATATTCCTATGATGGGCTTCCTCAAATGCCCTAGGTCTTCATGAACAAGCAAGTTGGATGCACACCCACTAGTTTTCTTTTGTTGAGCATTCATAGCTCTAGTGCATCCGTTGCATGGCAATCCCTACTCCTCATGTTGACATCAATTGATGGGCATCTCCATAGCTCGTTGATTATCCTCGTCAATGTGAGACTTTCTCTTTTTTTTGTCTTCTCCACACAATCCCCATTATCATATTCTATTCCAACCATAGTGCTATATCCATGGCTCACGCTCATGTATTGCGTGAAGGTTGAAAAAAGTTTGAAATTATTTAAGTATGAAACAATTGCTTGGCTTGTCATCGGGGGCATAGAAGTTGGGAACATCTTTGCGTGACGAAAATGAAGCATAGCCTAACTATATGATTTTGTAGAGATGAACTTTCTTTTGCCATGCTATTTTGAGAAGACATGATTGCTTTGATTAGTATGCTTGAAGTATTATTATTTTTGTGTCAATATGAACTTTTGTCTTGAATCTTTTAGATCTGAATATTCATATCACAATTAAGAAGATTTACATTGAAATTATGCCAAAGTATCACTCCGCATCAAAAATTCTTTTTTATCATTTACCTACTCGAGGACGAGCAGGAATTAAGCTTGGGGATGCTTGATACGTCGCCAACGTATCTATAATTTTTGATTGCTCCATGATACTTTTATCTACTGTTTTAGGCAATATTGGGCTTTATTATCCACTTTTATATTATTTTTGGGACTAACCTATTAACCGGAGGCCCAGCCCAGATTTGCTGTTTTATGCCTATTTCGGTGTTTCGAGGAAAAGGAATATCAGACGTAGTCAAAACGGAACGAAATCAACTGGAGAAGTTAATTTTGGAAGGAAACCAACATGATGGGCTTGGAGTGCACGTCAGGGGAGTCCCGGGCTGCCCACGAGGGTGGGGGGCACCCCCCTGGGCGTGCCCCCTGCCTTGTGAGCACCCCGGAGGTCCACCGACGTACCCCTTGCACCCATATATACCTACGTACCCTAAAACTTCCAGAACAGAAGATAGATCGGGAGTTCCGCTGCCGCAAGCCTCTGTAGCCACCAAAAACCAATTGGGACCCTGTTCCGGCGCCCTGCCGGAGGGGGGTCCCATCACCGGAGGCCATCTTCATCATCCCGGTGCTATCCATGACGAGGAGGGAGTAGTTCACCCTCGAGGCTGAGGGTATGTACCAGTAGCTATGTGTTTGATCTCTCTCTCTCTCTCTCTCTCGTGTTCTCTCTCGTGTTCCTCTATGGCACGATCTTGATGTATCTCGAGCTTTGCTATTGTAGTTGGATCTTATCATGTTTCTCCCCCTCTACTCTCTTGTGATGAATTGAGTTCCCCCTTTGAAGTTATCTTATCGGATTGAGTCTTTTATGAGAACACTTGATGTATGTCTTGCCGTGATTATCTGTGGTGACAATGGGATATCATGTGCCACTTGATGTATGTTTTGGTGACCAACTTGCGGGTTCCACCCATGAACCTAAGCATAGGGGTTGGCACACGTTCTTGACTCTCTGGTAGAAACTTTGGCGCACTCTTTGAAGTACTTTTATGTTGGTTGGATGAATCTGAGATTGTGTGATGCATATCGTATAATCATGCCCAGGGATACTTGAGGTGACAATGGAGTATCTAGGTGACATTAGGGTTTTGGTTGATTTGTGTCTTAAGGTGTTATTCTAGTATGAACTCTTTTATAGATCGATCCGAACGAATAAATTTGAGGTGGTTTCGTACCCTACCATAATCTCTATGTTTGTTCTCCGCTATTAGTGGCTTTGGAGTGACTCTTTGTTGCATGTTGAGGGCTTGTTATATGATCTATCTATGTTATTATTGTTGAGGGAACTTGCACTAGTGAAAGTATGAACCATAGGCCTTGTTTCCTATCATTGAAATACCGTTTACGCTCACTTTTACCGCTCGCTACCTTGCTTTTTTTATTATTTCAGATTACAAAAACCTTTATCTACTATCAGTTTTGCACTTGTATCTTCATCTCTTCGCCGAACTAGTGCACCTATACAATTTACCATTGTATTGGGTGTGTTGGGGACACAAGAGACTCTTTGTTATTTGGTTGCAGGGTTGTTTGAGAGAGACCATCTTCATCCTACACCTTCTACGAATTGATAAACCTTAGGTCATCCACTTGAGGGAAAATTGCTACTGTCCAACAAACCTGTGCACTTGCAGGCCCAATAACATCTACAAGAAGAAGGTTGTGTACTAGACATCAGTGACCAACACCCAAAGGGTTTACTAGAGTCAATAATCTAGTTCACCAAGCTATGTGATTAACACCCAAAGAGTACTATGGTGTGATCATGTTTTGCTTGTGAGAGAAGTTTAGCCAATGGGTCTACCAAATTCAGATCCGTATGTATTTTGCAAATTTCTATGTCTACAATGCTCTGCATGAAGCTACTCTAGCTAATTGCTCCCACATTCAATACGTATCTAGATTGAGACTTTAGAGTCATCTAGATCAGTGTCAAAGCTTGCATCGATGTAACTCTTTGCGACGAACTCTTTATCACCTCCATAACCGAGAAACATTTCCTTAGTCCTCTTTAAGGTAACTAAGGATAATTTTGACCGCTGTCCAGTGATCTATTCCTGGATCACTAGTGTACCCCCTTGCTAAACTCATGGCAAGGTACATAATAGGTTTGGTACATAACATGGCATACTTTATAGAACCTATGGTTGAGGCATAGGGAATGACTTTCATTCTCTCTCTATCTTCTGCCGTGGTCAGGCTTTGAGTCTTACTCAACTTCACACTTTATAATACAGGCTAGAACTCCTTCTTTGACTAATCCATTTTGAACTCCTTCAAAATCTTGTCAAGGTGTGTGCTTTGTGAAAGTCCTATTAAGCGTCTTCGTCTATCTCAATAGATCTTGATGCCCAATACGTAAGTAGCTTTACCGAGGTCTTTTATTGAGAAATACTTATTCAAGTATCCTTTTATGCTATCCAGAAATTCTACATCATTTTCAATCGACAATAGGTCATCCACATATAATATTAGAAATGTTATAGATCTACCACTCACTTTCTTGTAAATACAGGCTTCTCCGAAAGTTTGTATAAAACCATATGCTTTGATCACCTCATCAAAGCGCATATTCCAACTCTGAGAAGCTTGCACCAGTCCATAGATGGATCGCTCGAGCTTGCACACTTTGTTAGCACCTTTAGGATCGACAAAACCTTCTGGTTGCATCATATACAACCCTTTTTTTATAAATCCATCAAGGAATGCAGTTTTGATGTCCATTTGCTAGATTTCATAATCATAAAATGTGACAACTGCTAACATGATTCGGAAAGACTAAAGCATCGCTATGGGTGAGAAAGTCTCATCGTAGTCAACTCCTTGGACTTGTTGAAAACCTTTTATGACAAGTCGAGCTTTATAGACAATAACATTACCATCAAAGTCAGTCTTCTTGTTGAAGATCCATTTATTCTTTATGGATCGCTGATCATCGGGCAAATTCACCAAAGTCCACACTTTGTTCTTATACATGGATCCTATCTCAAATTTCATGGCCTCAAGCCATTTATTAGAATATGGGCCCATCATAGCTTCTTCATAGTTCGTAGGTTCGTCATGGTCTAGTAACATGACTTCTAGAGCAGGATAACCGTACCACTCTGGTGTCGGTCGTGTTCTGGTTGACCTATGAGGTTTGGTAGTAACTTGATCTGAAGTTTCATGATCATCATTAGCTTCCTCTCTAGTTGGTGTAGGCATCACGTAAACTGATTTCTCGGATGAGCTTCTTTCGAGTGAACAAAGATCTTGCCTTCAGATCTGTGGTAGAAGGTGTACCCAATTGTTTCCTTAGAGTATCATATGAAGACACACTTCTCTGGTTCGGTTTGAGCTTATCAGGCTGAAGCCTTTTGAAATAAGTGTCGCAACCCCAAACTTTAAGAAATGACAGCTTAGGTTTCTTGCCAAACCATAGTTCATACGGTGTCGTCTCAACGGATTTAGATGGTGCCCTATTTAACATGAATGCGGTTGTCTCTAATGCATAACCCCAAAAGGATAGTGGTAAACCGGTAAGAGACATCATATATCACACCATATCTAATAAAGTGCGGTTACGACATTCGGACACACAATTACGCTGTGGTATTCGAGGTGGCGTGAGTTGTGAAACAATTCCACATTTTTTTAAATGAAGGCCAAACTCGTAACTCAAATATTCGCCTCCTCGATCAGATTGTAGAAACTTTATTTTCTTGTTACGATGATTCTCTACTTCACTCTGAAATTCTTTGAACTTTTCAAATGTTTCGGCTTGTGTTTCATCAAGTAGATATACCCATACCTACTCAAATCATCTGTGAAGGTCAGAAAATAATGATACTCGCCGCGTGTCTCAACACTCATCGGACTGCATACATCGATATGTATTATTTCAAATAAGTCATTGGCTCGCTCCATTGTTCCGGAGAATGGAGTTTTAGTCATCTTGCCCATGAGGCATGGTTCGCAAGTATCAAATGATTCATAATCAAGTGATTCCAAAATCTCATCTGCATGGAGTTTCTTCATGCGCTTTATACTAATATGACCTAAACGGCAGTGCCACAAGTATGTTGCACTATCATTATCAACTTTGCATCTTTTGGCATCAATATTACGAATATGTGCATCACTTCGATCGAGATTCAATAAACTATTCACATTGGGTGAATGGCCATAGAAGGTTTTATTCATGTAAACAGAACAACAATTGTTTTCTGTCTTAAATGAATAACTGTATTGCAATAAACACGATCCTATCTTGTTCATTCTCAACGCAAACACCAAATAACATTTATTTAGGTTCAACACTAATCCCGAAAGTATAGGGAGTGTCCGATGATGATCATATCAATCTTGGAACCACTTCCAACACACATCGTCACTTCACCCTCAACTAGCCTCCATTTATTCTGCAACTCCGGTCTCGAGTTACTAATCTTAGTAACCAAACAGGTATCAAAATATCTAGGGGCTACTACGAGCACTAGTAACGTACACATCAAGAACATGTATATCAAATATACTTTTGTTCACTTTGCCATCCTTCTTATCCGCCAAATATTTGGGGTAGTATTGCTTCTAGTGACCATTTCCTTTGTAGTAGAAGCACTCAGTTTCGGGCTTAGGTCCAGCTTTGGGCTTCTTCAAGGGAGTGACAACTTGCTTGCCATTCTTTTTGAAGTTCCCTTTCTTTCCCTTGTCCTTTTTCTTGAAACTAGTAGTCTTATTAACCATCAACACTTGATGCGCTTTCTTGATTTCTACCTTCGCCGATTTCAGCATCACGAAAATCGTGGGAATCGTTTTCATCATCCCTTGCATATTATAGATCATCACGAAGTTCTAGTAGCTTGGTGATAGTGAGTAGAGAACTTTGTCAATCACTATCTTGTCTGGAAGATTAACTCCCACTTGATTCAAGCAATTGTAGTACCCAGACATTCTGAGCACATGCTCACTACTGAGCTACTCTCCTCCATCTTGTAGGCAAAGTACTTGTCAGAGGTCTCATACCTCTTGACATGGGCATGAGTCTGAAATACCAATTTCAGCTCTTGCAACATCTTATATCCTCCGTGGTGTTCAAAACATTTTTGAAGTCCCGGTTCTAAGCCGTAAAGCATGGTGCACTAAACTATCAAGTAGTCATCATATCAAGCTTGCCAAACATTCATAACGTTTGCATCTGCTCCTGCAATAGGTCTGTCACTTAGCGGTGCATTAAGGACATAATTCTTCTGTGCAGCAATGAGGATAATTCTCAGATCACGGACCTAGTCTGCTTCATTGCTACTATCATCTTTCAACTTTTTCTCTAGGAACATATCAAAAAACATAGGGGAGTTGCAACGCGAGCTATTGATCTACAACATAATTTGCAAATACTATCAGGACTAAGTTCATGATAAATTAAAGTTCAATTAATCAAATTACTTAAGAACTCCCACTTAAACTGACATCCCTCAAGTCATCTAAGTGTAACATGATCCAAATCAACTAACCATGTCCGATCATCACGTGAGATGGGGTAGTCATCAATGGTGAACATCTCTATGTTGATCATATCTACTATATGATTCGCATTTGACCTTTCGGTCTCCAGTGTTTCGAGGACATGTCTGTACATGCTAGGCTCGTCAAGTTTAACCTGAGTATTCCGCATGTGCAAAACTGTCTTGCACCCATTGTATGTGAACGTAGGGGTTATCACACCCGATCATCACGTGGCGTCTCAGCACGAAGAACTGTCGCAACGGTGCATACTCTGGGAGAACACTTATACCTTGAAATTTTAGTTAAGGGATCATCTTATAATGCTACCGCCGTACTAAGCAAAATAAGATGCATAAACATCACATGCAATCAAAATATGTGACATGATATGGCCATCATCATCTTGTGCTTTTGATCTCCATCTCCAAAGCATCGTCATTATCTCCATCATCACCTGCTCGACACCTTGATCTCCATCGTAGCGTCGTGATCATCTCACCAACTATTGCTTCTACAACTATCGCTACCGCTTACTGATAAAGTAAAGAAATTTGATGGCTTTTGCATTTCATACAATAAAGCAACAACCATAAGGCTCCTGCCAGTTGCCAATAACTTCTGCAAAACATGATCATCTCATACAACAGCATATATCACATCATGTCTTGACCATATCACATCACAACATACCCTACAAAAACAAGTTAGATGTCCTCTACTTTGTTGTTACAAGTTTTATGTGGCTGCTACGGGCTTCTAGCAAGAACCGTTCTTACCTACGGCACAAAAACCACAACGGTGATTTATCAAGTTTGCTATTTTAACCTTCAACAAGGACCGGCCTAAGTCAAATTCAATTCAACTAAAGTTGGAGAAACAGACACCCGCCAGCCACCTTTATGCAAAACTTGTTGCATGTCTGTCGGTGGAACCAGTCTCATGAACGTGGTGATGTAAGGTTGATCCGGGCCACTTGATACAACAATACCGCTGAATCAAAATAAGACATTGGTGGTAAGCAGTATGACAATCACTGCCCACAACTCTTTATGTTCTGCTCGTGCATATCATCTACGCATAGACCTGGCTCAGATTCCACTGTTGGGGAACGTAGCATGTAACTTCAAAAAAATTCCTACGCTCACGCAGGATCTATCTAGGAGATGCATAGCAATGAGAAGGGGAGAGAGTGTGTCTACATACCCTCGTAGACCGAAAGTGGAAGAATTTGCCAATGCAGTTGATGTAGTCGTACTCTTTGCGATCCGATCATGATCCAACCGATCTAGTGCCGAACGGACGGCACCTCCGAGTTTAGCACACTTGTGGCTTTATGACATTCCTCCTTCTTGATCCAGCAAGCGGTAGAGGAGAAGTAGATGGGATCACAACCAACACGACGGCGTGGTGGTGATGGTGGTGGTGGAGCACCGACAGTGCTTCACTAAGCATCACCGGGACGAGGAGGTGGAACTACGGAGTAACGGGAGAGAGAGGGGCGCCAAGGGATTGGTGTGTCCTCTTGGGGCACCCCTCCCCTCTATATATAGGTGGAGGGGCGTGGGAAAAAACCCCTCCAAGTCCTAGGGCGCAGCTAAGGGGGAGAGGACTTGGACTCCAAGTCAATCCTATTCCTACTAGGACTCCTTCCTTTTTTGCCTTCCCTAGCAATATGGGCTTTAGAGGACTTGGTGCGCCTAGCCCAATAAGGCCAGGGCACCTCCCCGCAGCCCATGCTAGCCCTTGGATCATGGTGAACTGATATGTCTCCAACATATCTACTTTTCCAAACACTTTTGCCCTTGTTTTGGACTCTAACTTGCATGATTTGAATGGAACTAACACAGACTGACACTGTTTTCAGCAAAACTGCCATGGTGTTATTTTTATGCAGAAATAAAAGATCTCAGAATGACCTAAAAATCCACGGAGTCATGTTTTGGAATTAATAAAAAATGTTGGCAAAATAATCAACATAAGGGGGCCCACACCCTGTCTATGAGGGTGCAGGGTGCGCCCCAGCCTCGTGGACCCCCTGGACCTCCACCGACCTCAACTCCAACTCCATATATTCATGTTTAGGGAGAAAAAACTCAGAGAGAAGGATTCATCGCGTTTTACGATACGGAGCCGCCGCCAAGCCCTAATCTTCCTCGGGAGGGCTGATCTGGAGTCTGTTCGGGGCTCCGGAGAGGGGAATCCATCGTCATCGTCATCATCAACCATCCTCCATCACCAGTTTCATGATGCTCACCGTCGTGCGTGAGTAATCCCATTGTAGGCTTGCTGGACGGTGATGGGTTCGATGAGATTTACCATGTAATCGAGTTAGTTTTGTTAGGGTTTGATCCCTAGTATCCATTATGTTTAAAGATTGATGTTGCTATGACTTTGCCATGCTTAATGCTTGTCACTAGGACCTGAGTGCCATGATTTCAGATCTGAACCTATTATGTTTTCATGAATATATGAGTGTCCTTGATCCTATCTTGCAAGTTATAGTCACCTACTACCTGTTATGATCCGGCAAACCCCGGAGTGACAATAGTCGGGACACTTCCCGGTGATGAACGCAGTTTGAGGAGTCCGTGTATTCACTAAGTGCTAATGCTTTGGTCCGATACTCTATTAAAAGGAGGCCTTAATATCCCTTAGTTTCCATTAGGACCCCGCTGCCATGGGAGGGTAGGACAAAAGATGTCATGCAAGTTCTTTTCCATAAGCACGTATGACTATATTCGGAATACATGCCTACATTACATTGATGAACTCGAGCTAGTTCCGTGTCACCCTATGTTATAACTGTTGCATGATGAATTGCATCCGACATAATTATCCATCATTAATCCATTGCCTACGAGCTTTTCACATATTGATCTTTGCTTAGTTACTTCTCCGTTGCCACTGTTACGATTACTACAAAATTGCTACTATTGCTTTTGCCACCGTTACTTCCATACTACTTTGCTACTAAATACTTTGCTGCAAATATTAAGTCTTTCAGGTGTGGTTGAATTGACAACTCAGCTGCTAATACTTGAGAATATTCTTTGGCTCCCCTTGTGTCGAATCAATAAATTTGGGTTGAATACTCTACCCTCAAAAACTGTTGCGATCCCCTATACTTGTGGGTTATCATGAACCCACTTGGGGACTTCCGGACCCCTCCGGAACCTTCTCGAAGCTTCCTGGTACAATACAAAAAATGCACCTTTTTCCGGAACCCAAAATATGTCTTCCCATATATAAATCTTTACCTCTCGACTATTCCGAGAATCCTCATGACGTCCATGATCTCATTCGGGACTCCGAACAACATTTGGTTACCACTCATCAAATATCCCAATACTACTCTAGCATCAACAAACATTAAGCGTGCGACCCTACGGGTTCGGGAATTATGTAGTCATGACCGAGACACCTCTTCGGTCAATAGCCAATAGCGGGACCTGGATGCCCATATTGATCCCTACATATTTCACGAAGATCTTTGCCGGGCGAACCGTTATGACAACATACTTATTCCCTTTGTCCATTTGTATGTTACTTGCCTGAGTTTCGATCGTCGGTATCTTCATACCCAGTTCAATCTCGTTACCGGCAAGTCTCTTTGCTCATTCCGTAATGCATCATCCTGCAACTAACTCATTAGTCACTTTGCTTGCAAGGTTTCTTATGATGTGCATTACTGAGAGGGCCCAGAGATACGTCTCCGATACTCGGAGTGAAAAATCCTAATCTTGATCTATGTCAACCCAACAAACACCTTTGGAGATACCTGTAGAGGATCTTTATAATCACCCAGTTACATTGTGACGTTTGATAGAACATAAGGAATTCCTCCGGTATCCGGGAGTTGCATAATGTCATAGTCGAAGGAATATGTATTTGACATGAAGAAAGCAATAACAATAAAACTGAACGATCATTATGCTAAGCTAACGGATGGGTCTTGTCCATCACATCATTCTCCTAATGATGTGATCCCGTTCATCAAATGACAACACATGTCTATGGTTAGGAAACTTAACCATCTTTGATTAATGAGCTAGTCTAGTAGAGGCTTACTAGGGACACGGTGTTTTGTCTATGTATCCACAAATGTATCAAGTTTTCGATTAATACAATTCTAGCATGAATAATAAACAGTTATCATGAAATAAGGAAATATAAAATAACAACTTTATTATTGCCTCTGGGGCATATTTCCTTCACACATCTTGGAGGCGCCGTTCGTTCGGTGCTCGGATTGGATTGGATCACGAAGAAGTACGACTATGGCAAGCACGATCTCTAGATCGTTAATGCTTTCGGTCTACAAGGGTATGTAGACACTCCCCCTCTCGTTAGTGGATGAGCTCATAGCTCAGTGGTGGTAGCACAGTGGTTTCGCCTCGTTGACCTGGGTTCAACCTCTCTTCACGTTGAATTTAGATCTCATATTCCCTTAAATATAATGTTGTTGGGTTCCTCCCCGGTTGGTCTAGTTTTTTCGTAGACACTCCCCCTCTCGTTGCTAACATCTCCATATAATAGATCTTGGGTGTTTTGTAGAAAAATATATATATTATTTTCCATGCAACATTCCCCGTCAAATTATGGGGATGATTGGTTTGCTGCCAATATTTGGCTAGCCAAATGTTGGCATCCCATTGTTAGAGTCCAGCCGCAAATGAAGCCTCCTCAGTCGTTTGGATTCTGGACCGTCGGATCGTCTTCCCGAGCGAATCCTGACATTCGGATCTCTAGATGGAGCATTTTTGGCTGTCCGGTTGGGTAAAACACTGCTACAATAAATAGTGCCTGCTATTTTGCACTCGCGCTGCCACGCTAGCACTCGATGACAGGCGAGACCGAGGCATGGTGGGCCATGCCCGTCAGTGACCGCGGAGCTTCTGGTGGACAGGCCGTGCCACCAACTGTAAAATTGGCAGCCCGCCAATGGAAATCTCGTCATTTCATGCCCTACTGCGTGCGTGGTGGTCCGTGGCTGGTTTCTCACGGTGTAAAGTCGAGAGTGTCACTCGACTGGCTGAGAACCCTAGCCGCCGTCTCGTCCCTGCGTCCTCTCACAGATGGCATCATACGCATCTGCCCGCCTCTTCCATCTCCTTCCTCACTCATCTCCTTCTCCGCGCTCGCCGCCTGCACTCTCCCCTCTATCCCCGTCTGACCCACTGCACCAAACATCTAACCAACGGAGGCCCAAACTAGCGCGCATGCACTCTTCCTCCTCTCCATGTTACCCAACGCGCCGCCGCCGTCGTCTTCCCCAACCAACCGCGCCGCCGCCTTCCTCCCCTTTCCTTGCCCAGCCTCCGGCCTCGCCCCCGCTCCTCCCCTTCTCTCCCAATGCGCCAGATAGAGCAGCCGAGAAGGTCAGGCCGTGGCCAGATCCACCACAGCGCCGTCGTTGATCTGGGCCATGACGGAGGTCCTCGAGGCCAGCTCCACAACCATGCCCAGGCGAGGAGGACTCAGGTCCTACTTATTCCAGGCGTTTCTCCTTGCCATGGAGCTCCTTCACCACCCCGCATTGATAGAGGATGAGTCAGGGGCCTTCTTCCTCCGTGTTCTTTGTCTCCGTCTCGGCACACCAGCATGGGGGCTCCGACCCTACCGCCACAGCCATGGAGCGCGTCAAGGTCTCCTCGCCCACCTCTCACTCGCACTCATTTTGTTTCGATTTGATCGCCGTCGAGGTTCCCTGATGCGGTTTTCCCGCGCACAGGTGCAACACACCAAACAACCGTGCCACTGCTCCGTCTGCTTCTTCCCGCCACAGTAGCTCTACCTGTGCCCGCTCTCACTCCTGTGCTACTTCTTCTTGTACTCCTCGGGTAATAATGGTAAGCCACTCTACCCCTCTCCCCTGCCCTCTCTTTTGCTCTTTCAATGCTTAAAATCTCTGACTTCCATCGCAGTTTGAGGAAAGCAGCCAGTAGCCAAAGCGGGAATAGCAGCGCGAGCCGAGAAAAGGAGTGCGTCAAGACGAGGGAGGGAGTGATACGTCTCCGTCGTATCTACTTTTCCAAACACTTTTGCCCTTGTTTTGGACTCTAACTTGTATGATTTGAATGGAACTAACCCAGACTGACGTTGTTTTCAGCAGAATTGCCATGGTGTTGTTTTATGTGCAGAAAATAAAAGTTCTCGGAATGACCTGAAACTCCACGGAACACCTTAGAAAAAACAATAAAAATCCTTGCCAAAGATGAAGACCAGGGGCCCACACCCTGTCCACGAGGGTGGGGGGCACCCCCCCTGGGCGCGCGCCCCCTACCTCGTGGGCCCCCTGGTGGCCCTCCGACACCAACTCCAACTCCATATATTGGCTTTCGGGGAGGAAAAAATCAGAGAGAATAAATCATTGTGTTTTACGATACGGAGCCGCCAAGCCCTAATCTCTCTCGTGAGGGCTGATCTGGAGTCTGTTCGGGGCTCCGGAGAGGGGGATTCATCGCCGTCGTCATCATCAACCATCCTCCATCACCAATTTCATGATGCTCACCGCCGTGCATGAGTAATTCCATCGTAGGCTTGCTGGATGGTGATGGGTTGGATGAGATTTATCATGTAATCGAGTTAGCTTTGTTAGGGTTTGATCCCTAGTATCCATTATGTTCTGAGATTGATGTTGCTATGACTTTGCTATGCTTAATGCTTGTCACTAGGGCCCGAGTGCCATGATTTCAGATCTGAACCTATAATGTTTTCATCAATATATGTGTGCTATTGATCCTATCTTGCAAGTCTATAGTCACCTACTATGTGTTATGATCCGGCAACCCCGAAGTGACAATAATCGGGACCACTCCCGGTGATGACCATAGTTTGAGGAGTTCATGTATTCACTATGTGCTAATGCTTTGTTCCGGTTCTCTATTAAAAGGATGCCTTAATATCCCTTAGTTTCCAATAGGACCCCGCTGCCACGGGAGGGTAGGACAAAAGATGTCATGCAAGTTCTTTTCCAGCAACACGTATGACTATATACAGAATACATGCCTACATTACATTGATGAACTGGAGCTAGTTCTGTGTCACCCTATGTTATGACTGTTACATGACGAACCGCATCCGACATAATTATCCATCGCTAATCCGGTGCCTACGAGTTTTCCATAAACTGGTTCTCGCTTATTTACATTTCCGTTGCTACTGTTACAATCACTACAAAATACCAAAAACATTACTTTTGCTGTCTTTACTTTTGTTACCGTTACCACCACTATCATATTACTTTGCTACTAAACACTTTGCTGCAGATACTAAGTTTCCAGGTGTGGTTGAATTGACAACTCAACTGATAATACTTGAGAATATTCTTTGGCTCCCCTTGTGTCGAATCAATAAATTTGGGTTGAATACTCTACCCTCAAAAACTGTTGCGATCCCCTATACTTGTGGGTTATCAAGACCTTTTTCTGGCGTCGTTGCCGGGGAGCATAGCTCTATTCTTTGAGTCACTTGGGATTTATATCTGCTGGACACTATGAAGAACTTGAAAGATGATCGAACTACTATTTTGCCCTCAACTACGAGGGGAGGTAAGGAACTGCGATTTAGCCTTGCACTAGATTCTCCTTCTGTTATAAGTAAGCTTGTGACACCTAAACCTGCTACTGCTATGAATTCTGATATGTCGCATGTTATTGATGATGCCACTTCTGCTATGCATGATACTTGTGATGAAACTACTTCTATGCTTGATACTACTGTGCCCCTTGGTGAATTTCTTGATGAGCAAATTGCTAGGTCTAGAGAAAGAGAAATTATTGAACCTGAATACGATGATGATAGTGATGATGAGAATATGCCTGCTATTCCTGAGGGTTATCTTTTTGATGCGGAATCTTCTGCAGCTATTTTTGCTTGTCAAGATAGATATGAACTTAAGAGGTTGCTAGTTAAATGGAGTAAAGAATCTTTTAGAGATAGAATGAGACCCGACCCTGCTTTTGCTACTTCACCTATTTGTGTTCCCGATAAGGATTATTATGATTTTTCTGTTGATCCAGATATAATTACTTTGGTTGAATCTGATCCTTCCTATGGCTATGAATCTGGAACTGTTGTGGCACATCTTACGAAGTTGAATGATATAGCTGCCCTGTTTACTAATGATGAGAGATCGTGCTATCTTTATTTACTCAAAATATTTCCGTTCTCATTAAAGGGTGATGCTAAGATATGGTTTAATTCTCTTGATCCTGGTTGTGTGCAAAGTCCCCAGGATATGATTTATTACTTCTCTGCTAAATATTTCCCTGCTCATAAGAAACAAGCTGCTTTGTGGGAAATATACAAATTCGTGCAAATTGAAGAAGAGAGTCTCCCACAAGCTTGGGGGAGGCTTCTCAAGTTACTTAATGCTTTGCCTGATCATCCTCTTAAGAAACCTGAAATACTTGATATCTTTTATAATGGACTAACTAATGCTTCCAGTGATTACCTGGATAGTTGTGATGGTTCTCTTTTCAGGGAAAGAACACCGGATGGAGCTGAAATTCTATTAAATAATATGTTGACAAATGAAAAAAATTGGGCGCCTCCTGAGCCACCTCCTGAGCCAATTACCGAGCCTATTCCTAAACCAACTCCGAAGAAGAGAGGTGTTCTATTTCTCAGTCCCGAAGATATGCAAGAGGCAAAGAAATCTATGAAAGAAAAAGGTATTAAAGCTGAAGATGTTAAGAATTTACCTCCTATTGAAGAAATACATGGCCTTAATTTACCGCCTGTTGAAGAAGTATATGATCTCAACTACTTATTTACTGAAGAACCTCCCGATATCTTGACACATGTAGTAAAGGTAAATTCTCTCTATAGATATGGTAAAGTTAAAGTCCCTCCTACTAAAATTGCTAGTCAGTGCTTGGATGAGTTTGATGACTTTATGTTTAAGCAAGATGACTTTAATGCTTATTTTGGTAGACAACTAAAACAAGATGCTTATATGATTAAACGCTTGGGTGATTATATGGCTGATATTAGAGGTGAACTTAAACTTGTTAGCAAACATGCTTCTATGGTTACTACTCAAGTAGAACAAGTACTTAAAGCTCAAAAGGAAGTGCTTAATGAAATGAATAGTAAGAAAAGTGATTATGTTATTAGAGTGGCTACTAGAACTGGTAGAATGACTCAGGAACCTTTGTATCCTGAAGGCCACCCTAAGAGAATCGAGCAAGATTCTCAGAGAAATAATATCGATGTACCTAGTTCTTCTAAAAGGAAGAACAAGAAAAATGATAGGACCTTGCAAACTTCTAGTGAACCTATTGCTGAACCACCTGAGAATCCAAATGATATTTCCATGTCTGATGCTGAAACACAATCAGGTGATGAACATGAACCTAGTGATAATGTTAATGATAATGTTCATGTTGATGCTCAACCTAGTAATGATAATGATGTAGAGATTGAACCTGCTGTTGATCTTGATAACCCACAATCAAAGAATCAACGTTATGATAAAACAAACTTTGTTGCTAGGAAACATGGTAAAGAAAGGGAACCATGGGTTCAGAAACCCATGCCTTTTCCTCCGAAACCATCCAAGAAAAAGGATGATGAGGATTTTGAGCGCTTTGCTGAAATGATTAGACCTATCTTTTTGCGTATGCGATTAACTGATGTGCTCAAAACAAATCCTTATGCTAAGTATATGAAGGATATCATTACTAATAAAATAAAGATACCTGAAGCTGAAATTTCCACCATGCTTGCTAATTATACTTTTAAGGGTGGAATACCAAAGAAACTTGGTGATCCCGGAGTACCTACTATACCATGCTCCATTAAGAGAAATTATGTTAAGACTGCTTTATGTGATCTTGGAGCCGGTGTTAGTGTTATGCCTCTCTCTTTATATCATAGACTTGACTTGAATAAGTTGACACCTACTAAAATAACTTTGCAAATGGCTGATAAATCAAGTGCTATACCTGTCGGTATTTGTGAGGATGTGCCTGTTGAAGTTGCGGAAGTCACTATTTTAACGGACTTTGTTATTCTTGATATTCCCGAGGATTATAGTATGTCTATTATTCTTGGAAGACCTTTTCTTAATACTGTAGGGGTTGTTATTGATTGCAACAAAGGCAATGTCACTTTTCATGTTAATGGCAATGAGCACACGGTACATTTTCCAAGCAAACAACCTCAAGTTTATAGTATCAACTCTATTGGAAAAATTCCATCGATTATATTTGGAGGTTTTGAATTTCCTCTAACTACTGTCAAGAAAAAGTATGATATTCTTATTGTTGGGGATTTTCATATCCCCGTTGAGGTAACTTAGTGTTATTCGAAATTTCTCCGGTTCTGTGATTATTCGGAATGAGTTTGTTAACAAGACTTGATCAACCTTGTTAGTGGGTTCATTTTGATGATCACGAGATGGATGAAACTAGAAACACAACCTTCTGTACCCTCTTTACATTTTCTGTTATTTAGTAGTAATAAAGTAAAAAAGTATTTTTCTGTCTGTTTCCTGACTTATCCACGCAATATAAAAATATCCTGAAAATAAAAGTCCTCAGAATGCCATGCCAATTTAATATGATTTTTTCGGGAATATTTGAGGATTTACTGTGCAAAAATCACCGCGGGGGGAGCTGCCACCTGGCCATGAGGGTGGAGGGCGCGCCCTACCCCCCTGGGCGTGCCCCCCTACCTCGTGGGCCCACGGTGGCCCTCCTCCACTTATTCCTGCACCCATCTTCTTCCTCTGCCTCACACAAACACGAAAACCAACTCAAGCACGAGTTCCAGCCCCGTTGCTGTGATTTTCGATCTCCTTACTCAAAGCACCTCTCGCAAAACTGCTTGGGGAGATTGTTCCTTGGTATGTGACTCCTCCATTGGTCCAATTAGTTTTTGTTCTAGTGCTTTATTCATTGCAAATTTATGCTACACAGGTGACCATGTTCTTGAGCTTGCATGTCAAATTTATATGGTTCCAAGTAGTTTTAATGCTTGATATAGGCTCTAGGCACTTGTAGGAGTTGTTGCTATCAATTTTATTGAAGTTGGTTCACTTTTATTTGAAGTTACTAAAAATTTCAGATTGTTTCAGAAAATAATGAAGAGACTTTTGAGGGGCTCGTCGAGCCGAAGCTCGAAAGAAAAACAAAAGGAAGAAGAGCAGAAGCCCAAATTTAATTTGCCTCGCACCGCGGAGGTCCAGCCGTGTGAATGGCCTTCCGATGACTTTTTTAGGAGAGCCGGGATTTATGAGGATTTCTATTTATTGATTGAGAATGCCGGCCTCACCGACTTCCTCCGTGACCAACGTCATCAGTATCTCTTACTCACAAATACTTTTGTGCAAAACTTCTACTTTTTCCTAAGAAATCACCTCCAACAGTAGAATTTCATTTATATGACGTTGTTAAAGAGGTGACATTAGCTGAAGTCTGCGAGGTTTGCAGAATACCTTTTGAGGGCACCGTAGATGAACCCCACCGTAACGAAGTAGAAGCTTTTATTAACACTATCACTGTGGGAGAAACCAGGAAGGTTTCTGATGCAAGGATCACTAGCATACATTTTCCTGTTTTATGCTACTTTGCCTTATTTGCTAGTCATTGTTTGATTGGACGCGGAAACTGTGGGAACCTTAGTATTCCTGATATTATTATTTTATTCCATAGTTTATACCGCAATAACTCTGTTAGTATGGGTGGAATTGTTGCTAGACGGTTAAGTGTGAACCGTACTAAGGGCCCCATCTTTGGAGGCATTTATGCTTCACGCCTAGCTGAACATTTTGAAATACCTATTAGGCATGAGGAGAAAGAAGAAACATCACTACCCCATGCTTATTTAGATTATAAGAGTATGATAGCGCATGATTTTCTTATTAAGAGTCGCGAAGGGGAGCTCAAATACAAATTATACTTTGATAAACATCACCCTGAGACTATTACTTTGCCTGCTCCTTCTTTGTTTAACTTATCGGCAGGTCCTCCCATCGTTCCATGGTCGGCTGTTCAAGCCTATCGGAATCCTGCACCGGCCCCAGAACCGGAGCCACAAGATGAGCCTCCACGACTATCTGTTTATTCTTGGGATCCAGAGGAGGTTGCCAGCCAGTGGCAGCCGGAGCCTTCTTCGTCACAATATGACCCCAGTTTCACCTACAGATATCTGCCAGGCTATCCCTGGCAATAGACCAACTTAGGCCAAAAGCCTAAGCTTGGGGGAGTACGTATTTCCCATCGACTTTACATTTATGTTCACACACACTCATTGCTAGATGTCGGTGCTCATACTCTTTCACTGTAATATCCATGCTAGTTTATTTTCTTTTTCCTGCTTTCTTCTTGTGTGTTTGATAAACCTTAAGAAAAAACAAAAAAATTAGTAGTAGTTTATTTCTTTGCTGTAGTAATTAAAAAGAAAACCCAAAAATATTTTCCGTTCTTCTTTTGCTTGTTGGGAGCTTTCCCGTGTAAATCGTTTTTATTTCTTTTCCTTTCTTTGGGGGTCGAGAAGACCATATTGAAAATGCTCAGTGGCTCTTATATGCATGATTGTTTATTTAACTTAGAGCCCATATATTACTTGTCTTCTCTCTTGAGTTGAATGCTTGCAGATTCCAGCTTAGTCCAATGCACGTGCACTCTTATTATTATACACTTCGTTCGGTCGTGCAAGTGAAAGGCAATAATGATGATATATGATGGACTTATTGGGATGAGAAAAGCTGGTATGAACTCAACCTCTCTTGTTTTTGTAAATATGATGATTCATCGTTCCTGAGTCAGCTATTATGAAGAGAACATATTTGCAATGACATTTAGAGATTATAGTTGCTTGTGCCATGCTTGATTAGCTATGAGTTATAATGGTTTACCTTGCATGCCAACATGCTATTAGAATAATTATGATGTGGTATGCTGGGATGGTATCCTCCTTTAAATGAATTGAGTGACTAGACTTGGCACATGTTCACGCATGTAGTTGAATCAAATCAACATAGCCTTCATGATATTTATGTTCATGGTAGATTATATCCTACTTATGCTTGTATTTGGTGTAAATTAATTTTAATGCATGTTTACGACTGTTGTCACTCTCTTAGTTGGTTGCTTCCCAGTCTTTTGCTAGCCTTCACCTGTACTAAGCGGGAATACTGCTTGTGCATCCAAACTCCTTAAACCCCAAAGTTGTACCATATGAGTCCACTATACCTACCTATATGCGATATCTACCTGCCGTTCCAAGTAAATTTGTATGTGCCAAACTCTAAACCTTCAAATAAACATTCTATTTTGCATGCTCAATTAGCTCATATGTCAACTAGAGCTGCCCTTATCTTCCGTGTTAGGATGGTTATTCTCAAGAGGGGTGGACTCCGCTCCTCATTCAAGAGAAAATGGCTGGTCTTCGGGATGCTC
Source organism: Triticum dicoccoides (assembly GCF_002162155.2). NCBI lineage: Eukaryota > Viridiplantae > Streptophyta > Magnoliopsida > Poales > Poaceae > Triticum > Triticum dicoccoides. Next base: position 488,090,386 of record NC_041387.1, on the reverse strand, counting down.
AGTCCCATGCTTTATGCAAACTAAATCAAATTAACTGCAAACAAAACTCCCCCTGGGACCCGTTGAATGTTGGAGGCACTCGTTGTTTCGAGCAAGCCATGGATTGATGCTTGTGGAGGAGGGGGAGTATAAACTTTATCATTCTGTTTGGGAGCCGCCTATAATTTGTGTAGCATGGAAGATATCGTCGTCTCTTAGTTGTTATGTTGACAATGAAAGTATGCCGCTCAAAATATAATTTATCTCTATTTCAAAACCGAGCTCTGGCACATCTACAAATCCCTGCTTCCCTCTGTGAAGGGCCTATCTATTTACTTTTATGTTGAGTCATCACCCCTCTTATTAAAAATCACCCGCTGGAGAGCACGCTGTCGTTTGCATTCATTATAATTGGTTTATATTGGGTATGACTTGACTGGATCTCTTTTACCATGAATTACAATGTTTAGTCAGTCCTTGATCTTTAAAGGTGCTCTGCATTTATGTTTTGCGGTCTCAGAAAGGGCTAGCGAGATACCATTTCGTTATATCATGTTATGATTATTTTGAGAAAGTGTTGTCATCCGAGTTTTGCTATTATGGCTCGCTAGCTGATTATGCTATTGATATGAGTAACTGTGAGACCTGCGTGTTATTGTGAGTATGGTTAGTTCATAATATTGCTGAAACTTGAATGCTGGCTTTTCATGTTTACAACAACAAGAGCAAACAGAGTTTGTAAAAGTTTTTCTTTTTCTCTTTCAGTTTGTCAACTGAATTGCTTGAGGACAAGCAAGGGTTTAAGCTTGGGGGAGTTGATACGTCTCCGTCGTATCTACTTTTCCAAACACTTTTGCCCTTGTTTTGGAATCTAACTTGTATGATTTGAATGGAACTAACCCGGACTGACGCTGTTTTCAGCAGAATTGCCATGGTGTTGTTTTATGTGCAGAAAATAAAAGTTCTCAGAATGACCTGAAACTCCACAGAACACCTTAGAAAAAACAATAAAAACTCCTCACCAAAGATGAAGAACAGGGGGCCCACACCCTATCCATGAGGAAGTGGGCGCGCCCCCCTACCTCATGGGCCCCCTGGTGGCCCTCCGACGCCAACTCCAACTCCATATATTGGCTTTCGGGGAGACAAAAATCAGAGAGAAGAAATCATCGCGTTTTACGATACGGAGCCGCCGCCAAGCCCTAATCTCTCTCGGGAGGGCTGATCTGGAGTCCGTTCGGTGCTCCGGAGAGGGGGATTCGTCGCTGTCGTCGTCATCAACCGTCCTCCATCACCAATTTCATGATGCTCACCGCCGTGCGTGAGTAATTCCATCGTAGGCTTGCTGGACGGTGATGGGTTGGATGATATTTATCATGTAATCGAGTTAGTTTTGTTAGGGTTTGATCCCTAGTATCCATTATGTTCTGAGATTGATGTTGCTATGACTTTGCTATGCTTAATGCTTGTCACTAGGGCCCGAGTGCCATGATTTCAGATCTGAACCTATTATGTTTTCATGAATATATGTGTGTTCTTGATCCTATCTTGCAAGTCTATAGTCACCTACTATATGTTATGATCCGGCAACCCCAAAGTGACAATAATCGGGACCACTCCCAGTGATGACCATAGTTTGAGGAGTTCATGTATTCACTATGTGCTAATGCTTTGTTCCAGTTCTCTATTAAAAGGATGCATTAATATCCCTTAGTTTCCAATAGGACCCCGCTGCCACGGGAGGGTAGGACAAAAGATGTCATGCAAGTTCTTTTCCATAAGCACGTATGACTATATACGGAATACATGCCTACATTACATTGATGAACTGGAGCTAGTTCTGTGTCACCATATGTTATGAATGTTACATGACGAACCGCATCCGGCATAATTATCCATCGCTAATCCGGTGCCTACGAGTTTTCCATATACTGGTTCTCACTTATTTACTTTTCTGTTGCTACTGTTGCAATCACTACAAAATACCAAAAACATTACTTTTGTTGTCTTTACTTTTGTTACCGTTACCACCACTATCATATTACTTTGCTACTAAACACTTTGCTGCAGATACTAAGTTTCCAGGTGTGGTTGAATTAACAACTCAGCTGCTAATACTTGAGAATATTCTTTGGCTCCCCTTGTGTCGAATCAATAAATTTGGGTTGAATACTCTACCCTCGAAAACTGTTGCGATCCCCTATACTTGTGGGTTATCAGGGAGATGGTTGGGCGCTCATGTGAATTTACCTTGAAACAACAGAGTCCAACAACCTCACTCGCCACTTCAGAGAGGTATAGATTTACCCAGCTTCTCCCTGTTTGTCCGGAGCTGTGGGTTTTACTGGTATAGTGGTTTTGGCGTCTGTTCCTGAAAGAGGAGTATTGTGTGATGTTGGATTCACAGTGATTGGATTTTGATTTTTCCTAAATATGCCTAAGATGGTCCACAACACACCCAATACAATGCTAAATTGTATAGGTGCACTAGTTCGGTGAAGAGATGGTGATACAAGTGTAATATGGATGGTAGATATAGGTTATTATAATCTGAAAAATATAAAAACAGCAAGGTAGCAAGTAACAAAAGTGAGAAAAACGGTATTGCAATGCTTTCAAACAAGGCCTAGGGTTCATACTTTCACTAGTGCAAGTTCTCTCAGGAATGATAACATAATTAGATCATATAACAATCCCTCAACATGCAACAAAGAGTCACTCCAAAGTCACTAATAGCGGAGAACAGACGAAGAGATTATTGTAGGGTATGAAACCACCTCAAAGTTATTCTTTCTGATCAATCCATTGGGCTATTCCTATAAGTATCACAAACAACCCTAGAGTTCGTAGTAAAATAACACCTTAAGACACGCATCAACCAAAACCCTAATGTCACCTAGATACTCCAATGTCATCTCAAGTATCCGTGGGTTTGATTATACGATATGCATCACACAATCTCAGGTTCATCTATTCAAACCAATACAAAGAACTTCAAAGAGTGCCCCAAAGTTTCTACTGGAGAGTCAAGACAAAAACGTGTGCCAATCCCTATGCATAAGTCACAAGGTCACCGAACCCGCAAGTTGATCACCAAAACATACATCAAGTAGATCACGTGAATATCCCATTGTCACCACAGATAAGCACATGCAAGACATATATCAAGTGTTCTCAAATCCTTAAAGACTCGATCCGATAAGATAACTTCAAAGGGAAAACTCAATCCATTATAAGAAGGTAGAGGGAGACAAACATCATAAGATCCAAGTACAATAGCAAAGCTCGCGGTACATCAAGATCGTGCCATATAAGGAACACAAGAGAGAGAGAGAGAGTGAGAGAGAGAGAGAGAGATCAAACACATAGCTACTGGTACATACCCTCAGCCCCGAGGGTGAACTACTCCCTCCTCGTCATGGAGAGCGCCGAGATGATGAAGATGGCCACCGGTGATGGATCTCCCCTCCGGCAGGGTGCCAGAACAGTGTCCCGGTTGGTTTTTGGTGGCTACAGAGGCTTGCGGTGGTGGAACTCCCGATCTTCTTTCTGTTCTGGAAGTCGGGAACAAGTCAGGGGGGTCCACGAGGCATCCACGAGGTAGGGGGCGCCCAAGGGGGTAGGGCGCACCCTCCACCCTCGTGGTGGCCTCGGGACTCTTCTGGTCCATCTCCGATGCTCCATGGGCTACTTTTGGTCTGGAAACAATCTCTGTGAATTTTTAGGTCAATTGGACTTTGTTTGGTATTCCTTTTCTGTAGGATAGATTGGTAGGAAAAGACCATCGCTCGTCCCTAATCACCACTCATAAGGAAGACATTCAATAAATAAATCATGCTCCGACTTCATCACATAACGGTTCACCATACGTGCATGCTACGGGAATCACAAAGTTTAACACAAGTATCTCTCAAATTCACAACTACTCCACTAGCATGACTCTAATATCACCATTCTTTTATCTCAAAACAATCAAAAGGAATCAAACTTCTCATGGTATTCAATGCACTTTATATGAAAGTTTTTATTATATCCCTCTTGGATGCCTATCATATTAGGACTAAATTCATAACCAAAACAAATTACCATGTTGTTTAAGACTCTCAAAAAGATATAAGTGAAGCACTAGAGCAAATGACAAACTACCCCAAAAGATATAAGTGAAGATCGATGAGTAGTTGAATAATTATGTAACTATGTGAAGACTCTCTAACATTTAAGAATTTCATATCTTGGGATATTATTCAAACAACAAGGAAAATAAAATAAAAGAAAATGACGCTCCAAGCAAAACACATATCATGTGGTGAATAAAAATATAGCTCCAAGTAAAGTTACCAATGAAAGAAGACGAAAGAGGGGATGCCATCTAGGGCATCCTCAAGCTTAGACTCTTGGTTGTCGTTGAATATTACCTTGGGGTGCCTTGGGCATCCTCAACCTTAGGATCTTGCCACTCCTTATTCCATAGTCCATCAAACCTTTACCCAAAACTTGAAAACTTCACAACACAAAACTTAACAGAAAACTCGTAAGCTCCGTTAGTATAAGAAAATAGAATCACCACTTAGGCACTGTTGTGAACTCATTCTAAATTCATATTGGTGTTATATCTACTGTATTCCAATTTCTCTATGGTTCATACCCCCCGATACTACTCATAGATTCATCAAAATAAGCAAACAACACATAGAAAACAGAATCTGTCAAAAACAGAATAGTCTGTAGTAATCTGTAACTCTCGAATACTTCTATAACTCCAAAAATCCTGAGAAACTAGTATGTCCTAGGAATTTTTTTTATTAGTATTCTTCAAAAAGAATCAACTTAAAATCACGCTTTTGTGAATTATGAAAATTGTTTCCATGAGTGCAAAAGATTCTGTTTTTCAGCAAGATCAAATTAACTATTACCGTAAGCCATCCCAAAGGTCTTACTTGGCACTTCATTGAATCAAAAGCTATAAACCATGATTACTACAGTAGCATAATCATGTGAACACACAAAAAGAGTAAGGTTAAATATTGGGTTGTCTCCCAACAAGTGCATTTCTTTAATGCCTTTTTAGCTAGGGATAATGATTTCAATGATGCTCACATAAAAGATAAGAATTGAAACAGAAAGAGAGCATCATGAAGAATATGACTAGCACATTTAAGTCTAACCTACTTCCTATGCATGGGGATTTTGTGAGCAAACAACTTATGGGAACAATAATCAACTACCATAGGAAGGCAAAACAAGCATAACTTTGAGACTTTAAGCACATAGAGAGGAAACATGATATTATTGCAATTCCTAGAAGCATATATTCCTCCCTCATAATAATTTTCAGTAGCATCAACAATATAACTATCACGTGAGGCATAATCCAATTGAAAATTAAAATCAAGATGACAAGTTTCATGGTTATCATTATTCTTTATAGCATACATGTCATCACAATAATCATCATATATAGCAACTTTATTCTCATAATCAATTGGAACCTCTTTCAAAATAGTGGATTCATCACTAAATAAAGTCATGACCTCTCCGAATCCACTTTCATAATTATCACAATAAGATTCAACACCCTTCAAAATAGTGGATCATTACTTCCTAAAGTTGACACTCTTCCAAACCCACTTTCATCAATATAATCAACATAAATAGGAGGCATGCTTTCATCATAATAAATATTCTCATCAAAACTTGGGGGACTAAAAATATCATATTCATTAAACATAGCATCCTCAAGCTTGTAACTTTGCATATCATTAGCATCATGGATATTCAAAGAACTCATACTAACAACATTGCAATCATGCTCATCATACAAAGATTTTGTGCCAAACATTTTATAGACTTCTTCTTCTAATATTTGAGCACAATTTTACTTTCCATCATTTTCACGAAAGACACTAAAAAGATCAGGCATATGAGGCAACCTCAATTCCATTTTTTGTAGTTTTATTTTATAGACTAAACTAGTGATAAAACAAGAAACTAAAAGATTCAGTTGCAAGATATAAAGATATACCTTCAAGCACTAACCTCCACGGAAATGGTGCCAGAAAAGAGCTTGATGTCTACTACACAACCTTCTTCTTGTAGACGTTGTTGGGCCTCCAAGTGCAGAGGTTTGTCGGACAGTAGCAAATTTATCTCAAGTGGATGACCTAAGGTTTATCAATCAATGGGAGGTGTAGGATGAAGATGGTCTCTCTCAAACAACCCTGCAACCAAATAACAAAGAGTCTCTTGTGTCCCCAACACACCCAATACAATGGTAAATTATATAGGTGCACTAGTTCGGCGAAGAGATGGTGATACGAGTGCAATATGGATGGTAGATATAGGTTTTTGTAATCTGAAAATATAAAAACAGCAAGGTAGCAAGTAACAAAAGTGAGCGAAAATGGTATTGCAATGCTTTGAAGCAAGGCCTAGGGTCCATACTTTCACTAGTGCAAGTTCTCTCAACAATGATAACATAATTAGATCATATAACAATCCCTTAACATGCAACAAAGAGTCACTCCGAAGTCACTAATAGCGGAGAACAAATGAAGAGATTATTGTAGTGTAGGGTACGAAACCACCTCAAATTTATTCTTTCTGATCAATCCATTGGGCTATTCCTATAATTGTCACAAACAGCCCTAGAGTTCGTAGTAAAATAATACCTTAAGACACACTTCAACTAGAACCCTAATGTCACCTAGATACTCCAATGTCACCTCAAGTATCTGTGGGTCTAATTATACAATATGCATCACACAATCTCAGATTAATCTATTCAAACCAACACAAAGAACTTAAAAGAGTGCCCCAAAGTTTCTACCGGAGAGTCAAGACGAAAACGTGTGCCAACCCCAATGCATAAGTTCACAAGGTCACAGAACCCGCAAGTTGATCACCAAAACATACATCAAGTAGATCACATGAATATCCCATTGTCACCACAGATAAGCACATGCAAGACATATATCAAGTGTTCTCAAATCCTTAAAGACTTGATGTGATAAGATAACTTCAAAGGGAAAAATCAATCCATTACAAGAAGGTAGAGGGGGAGAAACATCATAAGATCCAACTATAATAGCAAAGCTCACGAACACCAAGATCGTGCCATATCAAGAACGAGAGAGAGAGAGAGAGATCAAACACATAGCTACTGGTACATACCCTTAGCCCCGAGGGTGAACTACTCCCTCCTCGTCATGGAGAGCGCCGGGATGATGAAGATGGCCACCGATGATGGATCCCTCCTCCAGCAGGATGCCAGAACGGGGTCCCGATGTGTTTTTGGTGGCTACGGAGGCTAGCGGTGGTGGAACTCCTGATCTTCTTTCTGTTCTGGAAGTTTGGGGGTATATAAGAGGTGTTGGCGTCGAGAACAAGTCACGGGGGTCCATGAGGCAGCCACGAGGTAGGGGCCACGCCCGGGAGGGGGGGTAGGGCACGCCCTCCACCCTCATGGTGGCCTCAGGACTCTTCTGGTCCATCTTCGATGCTGCGTGGGCTTCTTCTGGTCCAAAAACAATCTCCGTGAATTTTCTAGTCAATTGTACTCCGTTTGGTATTCCTTTTCTGTAAAACTCAAAAACAAGGAGAAAACAGAAACTGGCACTGGGCTCTAGGTTAGTAGGTTAGTCCCAAAAATCATATAAAATAGCATAAAAATGCATATAAAACATCCAAGATGGATAATATAATAGCATGGAACAATCAAAAATTATAGATACATTGGAGATGTATCAGGAGACACGAATGAATTGTTACCTGTCAAGAGGCTTACGGCGGTGGAACTTCTGATCTACGGTTTTTGAAATATTTGACGATTTATAGGGCGAAGAGGGGGTGCGGGAGGCCAACGAGGTGGGCACAACCCAGGGAATAACTTTGAGGTGGTTTCGTACCCTACAATAATCTCTTCGTTTGTTCTCCGCTATTAGTGACTTTGGAGTGACTCTGTGTTGCACGTTGAGGGATTGTTATATGATCTAATTATGTTATCATTGTTGAGATAATTTGCACTTGTGAAAGTATGAACCCTATGCCTTGTTTCGAAGCATTGTAATACCGTTTTCGCTCACTTTTTTTACTTGCTACCTTGCTGTTTTTATATTTTCACATTACAAAAACCTATATCTACCATCCATATTACACTTGTATCACCATCTCTTCGCCAAACTAGTGCACCTACACAATTTACCATTGTATTGGGTGTGTTGGGGACACAAGAGACTCTTTGCTATTTGGTTGCTGGGTTGTTTGAGATAGACCATCTTCATCCTACTCCTCCCACAGATTGATAAACCTTAGGTCATCCACTTGAGGGAAATTTGCTACTGTCCTACAAACCTCTGCACTTGGAGGCCCAACAACGTTTACAAGAAGAAGGTTGCATAGTAGACATCATCTCCCATCTCCGCTACTCCATTCTTTCCTCACCATCCCATCCTTGGCATATGTTTTTCTCCCAAATCAAGGCAAACTGTCGTAACACCTTTCAAGTTGTCTATATGCCACCACATTCGGCCTGTTAAAATCCATATTTGGCACGGCATCACTGTTCTGTATGGTTCACATCAAAAGGTTTATCTGTATTGTTTATTTGTGTTGCATGATTATTAGTACATCAGGAAGCTATGGTAGCTTCTCCATCCTTTATATGAACTCTGGGAGGATTTGTATTCAGACGTGATTTGCAGTCTACTTCCTTGGGAACACTGCATTCCAAATTGACAGCTTAATCTGTATTATGTTTCTAGATTGCAGTACCGGTGGAAAGCGAACGGAAAAGGATAAGGCATCAAAAACTGCTATGCGTGTGCCTCTACTTCCCCTGCCGCTAATGAGGTGCTTGGTCTGTCCTATCTTACAGCTAACATGATGATTCAAGATACATTGTCTTAATTTAACATGATGGCACCTCTTCGTCTTTTTTCGGAAGGTCATGGATCCATTTGTTGATCCTAAAACATTGGATGTTGATGGGGCTACTTCTTTAAGGCGCTTGCCCTTTTCCAGATATTTCGAATCGGTTGTTATGTCCCTTGATGCGGTTCCATTTTGTCATGTTCAACTGTTGGTTGTTTTTGAAGTGGTACTGATGCAGAGGAGAAATGCGAGGAGCTTGGCACCAGAAAAAGGCTTAAGCTCTAGAGCGGCTGATGCCGAGTGATCCACCCTTTTGGTATGTATGTCTTGTCCTTACCTCTGGTGTCTGTCCATTGGCACGGTGCATGTGATGTTCTTATTTTGATTTCGGCTTTTCATGTCTCAGGCCCATGATGGTTGGCTATGGACATAGGACGAATCTTGGTTTGCTTATATCCGTGGTGCTTCATTACGTGCTCAACGATGAAGCCCCTTTGTCGTACGGACCCATCTACATGAGGCCCTGTCACTTAGTATATAATATGCTGCTTTATTTCCTGTAAGGGGTGCGTGTTGCGGGTATTTTTACATTTGAACAAAACATATCTTATTATGTCCTATTTGCTTGAATGTGTGTCACCGACGATGTAGTAGAGTATGAGCAGACACAGACTTGTGGTGCTTATGGTTGTTGTTGGCAAATGACTTAAATATATATATTTGTGCTTGTTGTCCACTGCTTTAGCTACATCTGGGATTTTTTTCGATAAAGAGCTACATTTGGGATGTTGGTATCTTTGTATCAGAGAGGGGCACATACATATATTTTGCATCGGTTTCATTACAGTTCTGTTCTGTTGGCAGTGCTCCTGCTCTAATTCATCCTTATACATGCATACTTGATACTGCTTGTTGGATGTGCTCGTATAATATCAATTAAATCACACTTGGTAATTTCAACGTGTTGCTTCATTTGGACACCCGGCATGTGCCTTTTGTTAGCACACATGGATGGCATCGTTTTGTTCCCTGTCTCTGACTGATCTCCTCACAACAGCTAAATGAGTAGGGTTGTTGTTTATAGGAATATTGTTTCATGTGAGATTGTTGTTTTACCTTTTCTTTTATGGAGTGATTGTCGTTTTTTAGGGACTTTGTTGTTTTCTTTAAGAAAGGATTATCTTTTTTTGTGATTATTGTTTAATGGAAAAAAGCATTACGGCTCACGGTTCATTTTGTCTAGGGAGTTCAAGCTGTGTGAGGCCAGCGGCTATGCGTGGGCTCCCTGAATGGGCCAGCCTCTATACAACTGGCTCTCCGCAAGGTTATATTCTTGGTGTTATATTATCTATTTACAACGTTTTTCAGAAGGAGTACCACTATGTATGATTTTTTTTGTGTTTGCGATTTCTTATACTTGGAATGCTTCGGTGGTTGTATAAATAGATTGAACATAAATATACCCGGCAGCATAGCTGCCGGGTGCGGCAAGCCCCATTTCTACCTAGTTGCCAAATATTGCAATACCAATACTTGTCAACTATTGGCAACTTTGTGTGAGGTAGACAAAACAACTCGGTAACCAACCGAGCAGTAGCCAATATTTGGCACAATGTCAAACATTGGCATACCAATTTTTGGCATCAAACCAATTATGCTCTATATGTTCAAATTTTAACAAAACCCATCATGTTTCATAAAATTTATCCGGTTTGTTCAAATTGGTTTTGAATTGGATGCGGTACGGTTGGATGGCCAGCTTCTACATTAGTGTCCATTTTGCTGGTCCCCACTGGATCGCGGACGGATACGTTGTTCGATTTGAGGGTAAGAGTTGGAGATGACCCTTAGACTACCCACAATAGGAGTAACATATGTGGTAACATCACACTTATCTAGGGAAAATAGATGATGTGATATGTAATTAATAAAGAAAAATAGGCATGTGGTAACATAGCTAGTTACTGTAACATCACATATATCAAAAAAAGATGAGTCTACAACCTAATAAATGAAGTGATGCATGACACAACACATATGTACTATCCACTATGGAGGTAGTAACATAGACTAGTAACGTATGCATGTTACTACTCTAAGTTACACTCCGCTGTGACTAGTCTAAGTATCCACGTTAAAGATGCACAACAACTTTGATGGTGAACCTTATCATAAAATTTCTTTGAAAATTTCTTAAGTTAAGCAACCGAACCTGAGCTACTCGTGCGAACCAACCTATGGTTGAGATGGTTAGGTGGACAGTGGTATCCCCAACCCACCAGGGTTTAAATCCTGGTGCTCGCATTATTTCTGGATTTATTTTACGATTTCCGGCGATGCGCTTTCAGTGGGAGGAGACGTTCCCGTCGACGACGAGGCGCCTACGGTGGCTTCGTAAATCTCAAGATGATATGCCAGCTCAGTCTTTCGAAGGTGCTCATAGGGGTAGGTTGTGCGTGCGTGCGTTCATAGGGGTGAGTGTATGCGCGTGTATATAAGCGTTCGTGTCTGTACTGATGCTAAAAGAAAAACATAGCTGCTCGTCGTGCGTGTCACACAAATCCAAAGAGCTTTTTTTAAAAAGGGAAATCCAAAGAGCTGATTGATACGCGAACTCGCTTCTGCCAAAAACAGCATAATGCACGCATGACAAGAGGATAGATGCCGACAGTGTATTGCTACTACCAGAGTACGTGGTATATACAAAATCCAAAGAGCGGATTTGGATTTTGGAGTACAATACTTATGAAGGTGACGCCTAGCGTAATAACAATGGCCGCAACGGATGTTTGTCAGCCGTCACGCGTAAGAAACGCTAAGATCGCAATCCCTGGATGGATACATATGTTGACCTGATACATGCGTTATCCGTACGTTACGAGATTATAAATCCAGGATGACGGCTAGGTGCGGAAAATAAAATCCGCGCAAAAGAAGAAAACGCGGTTCAGGTGGCTTCGGTTCCACAACAGCCAGCAGCCGCCGCGCGCATGCTGCCATGGTACGTGTTCCCGCAAGCCACACGCACGACCAGGCGGCCGGCCGGCCGGTCGCCGCCTGTCGATCAAGGGTGCGACGCCGAGGCTGGTCGCGCAGCCAAGCAAGTGGGGCTGCCGCACGCGATGCACTCACGTAGGACGAGGAGGAGCGGTGGCGCGAGCGGCAGCCCACCCGTGGCGGTGGGCGGTGGCAACGGCGAAGACTTGACGCGGGTGAGATTCTTTCTTTTCAAGTCTTCTTCTTACTTCCTTCTTCAATTGAAATAGATGTATTTAGATTATTTTAGTTTTAGATACATCAATTTCTATCCATTTTAATGACAAGTATTTCGGGACGGAGGTGGTACTCAGTACTCCTAATGTGCACAGATCAAATTGCTCGCTGATTTTTATTTTTTCTTCAAATTGCTTTCTCGCGCGTGGCCTCGGTTTAGTCGCCACCTCCGAGCAGAAGGGATGCGGCGGAGCAGACCTGACGGCTGACGCGCAGTAAATGCGGCAGCCACCGCGCGGTATGCAGCGATGGCGACTGGGGAAGTGCGCAGGGCACCTAACTGGTACCTGCGCCATAATTACCCACCCTTGAGATGGACGACACGGCCTGCCTGACATCCATCGTTTTTCTACTGCTCATTCAGGAAAGCCAGGCCTCGTTGGAGAGAGCATAGAAGCAAGGCAAGGCTTCCACATGCAGTACGGACGTGGAAGCGGAGTAGCACAGTATGGGACCGGCCTCGCTTCATTTGTTTACTCGTTTTGGTGGGATCTCATCTCGCTGCATCGCCAGATTGCGGGCTCGTTTCGTACTACTACGCGTGCAGAATAAAGTACGCCGGCCGTCGTCGGTTACAGTGATAGAAGCTTCGCCTTTTCGAACGAAGCAACAGCGGGGAAGCTATATCAAATTCAGGCTTGTTGCTGGTTTCCCGTGCGACGGGATGGGCACACACTAGGAAAGGGGTTGCAGGGTGCAGCTCGTTGCCCCGCGCTCTCCAAAAGGAGCCTTGTCACTCTCCACGCATTCCCCCGTTCTTGGCGCTTTACGTGTTAATAATGGACTGCCATTTTTCATGTGGATGATTAGAGAGTAAGTACAACCGGCCAACACAGTGGATGTCCTTGCTGTCATTCTCCGATCCTAAAACCAAAGATTCTCGGCTCCAACGCCAACCATGCACCTGACCTGACCGAGCACGTGGAAATCCTCTCTTCCCCTCACGCACCGACACTTCTCTCTACCGACGGTCGGTCTGCCAATCATCCACGGGCGCGGGGCCGACGACGCGCCCTAGCTATCCGTCGAACGCCACAGTCCTCCCCTGAACCACAAACAAACACAAGCAGTGTATAGTGCACCACTGACGACACACACGCACACACTTATTAACTGCACGACGAAGAGAAACGATCTTAGTATGTGTTAGTTGGAAAGGAGGGATTGCATGCATCGATAATTCATTGATCGTGTGCATGACGCACATATATAGGTACAAGGTGGACCGGCCTCTACTTGTCTCCCAAGATGTACAAATATACGAGGGGGAGAGAGAGAGATACAACGGTATAAATACAAACCCAAGTCCTATACATATG
>NC_041387.1:488060462-488076672 GCF_002162155.2 Triticum dicoccoides | reverse complement strand
CAGTCGAAGCGTCGCCGGAGACACAGAGACTAGACCGAAACTCCTCGAAGGCTGGGGTCGGTAGTCCCTTAGTCATGACATCGGCAAACTGCTGGGTGGTAGGAACGTGCAGAACACGAACCTTCCCGAGAGCCACCTGCTCACGTACGAAGTGAATGCCGAGCTCAATATGCTTCGTACGACGATGATCGACAGGGTTGGCGGAGAGGTATACGGCAGAGACGTTGTCATAGTAGACGGTCGTGGCCTTGGGGACCACACAAAGCAACTCCTGAAGAAGCTGACGGAGCCAAGAGCACCCATCAACGGCATTAGCCACTGCCCGATACTCGGCCTCGGCACTCGAGCGAGAGACCGTGGGCTGCCGCTTGGACGACCACGATATTAGTGAAGGCCCAAGATAGACACAGTAGCCAGACGTAGAGCGACGCGTGTCTGGGCAACCAGCCCAGTCAGCATCAGAGTAGGCGACCATGTCGATGGAGGAGGAAGCCGTCAGGGTGAGGCCCATGGTCATAGTGCCGCGTATATAGCGAAGAATACGCTTCACCAGAGTCCAATGGGAATCACGCGGGGAGTGCATGTGAAGACACACCTGCTGAACCGCATACTGCAAGTCAGACCGAGTGAGGGTGAGATACTGCAGGGCGCCGACGATGGAGCAGTAGAATGCCGCATCCGGAGCAGGAGAGCCCTCCAAGGCAGAAACCTTCGCCTTAGTGTCAATATGCGTGGGCGCGGTTTTTTTGCAGCTAAGCATACCCGCGCGCTCGAGAAGCTCATGAGCGTACTTCTGCTGGTGCAGAAAGAACCCGTCGACACGGCGAACGGCCTCAATGCCAAGGAAGTAATGCAGCGCTCCCAGATCCTTGAGGGCAAACTCGTCACGAAGACGGGGCGTGAGCTGCTGAAGGAGCCCAGGCGAGGATGCCGTCAGGATAATGTCATCCACATAGAGCAGCAGGTACGCAGTGGCAGTGCCCTAATGATAGACGAACAGTGACGCGTCAGAGCGGGTTGTGGAAAACCCAAGCTGCTGCAAGAACCCAGCCATCCGCTGGTACCAGGCCCTGGGCGCCTGCTTCAGGCCATAAAGAGACCGAGAGAGCAGGCAGACGTGGTCGGGATGCTCGACATCGACGAAGCCGGCCGGCTGCTCACAGAAGACCCGTTCCGTGAGATGACCATGCAGGAATGCGTTGGAGACGTCCAACTGGTGCACGGGCCAAGCACGGGAGACCGCCAGCTGAAGCACCGTGCGGATCGTGCCCGGTTTAACAACCGGGGCGAAGGTGTCGGTGAAGTCCACTCCTGCGCGCTGGCGGAAGCCACGCACCACCCAGCGAGCCTTGTAGCGCTCGAGAGACCCGTCCGGGTTGGTCTTATGACGAAAGACCCATTTGCCACTGATGACGTTGGCGTGAGGGGGTCGCGGCATAAGATTCCACGTACGGTTGCGCTGCAACGCATCAAACTCCTCGCGCATCGCGGCAAGCCAATGGGGATCACGAAGGGCGGCGCGAGCGGACGAGGGTATGGGCGACGGTGGGGAGGATGATGTCGACACTGCGCATGCGTACTCGTCAGCACCGTAACGCATGCTGGGGCGGTGGATACCGGCGCGAGAGCGCGTCGTCATGCCAGCAGGAGGGCCGGCTGCGGCGGGAGGGATGGACTGAGTTGGTGGAGGGTCCGTCGCTCCCGGCGTCGCAGCGGGGTCGGGCTGGACAGGGCGGGCCGCGTCACCCGACGCGGTGGAAGCCGAAGAGCCACCCGGGGCCATGCAGGGCGGCGTAGGTGCCGAGGCCAAGGGGCCGGCGCCCGGGGCCTCAGCGGAGGAGCCCGCCATGGGGGCCGCAGCCGGGGGGGGGAGGGCGCCACCACGGGGGCGGCAGCAGGAGGGCCCGTCACAGGGGGGCGAGCCACGGCCGCGCCTGAAGGGGCCTGCGGGAGCCGCGCCAGGGCCAGAAGGGGCCACGCCGGGGGCTGCACCGGGTCCGTGTCCGAGATCGCCGAGTCCTCTGCAGGAGATGGTACCTGGTGAAAAGGAAAACTGCGCTCATCAAAGTACACGTGTCGGGAGGTGTAGACACGGTGGGAGACGGGGGCGTAGCACCGGTAACCTTTGGTGTTGGGAGGGTAGCCTAGGAAGATACATGCGACGGAGCGAGGAGCAAGTTTGTGTGGTGTAGTGGCAGTGGTGCTAGGATAACACAAACATCCAAAGATGCAAAGACCATCATAGGATGGGGGAGAACCGAAGAGAAGTTGGTGTGGGGTGAAGTTCCAGCGAGGACGACACGGTCTAATGTTAACTAGGAGAGTGGCGCTGGCGAGGGCATCGGGCCAGAACCGAGGGGGCACGTTGGAGTGAAACAACAACGTGCAGACACAGTCGTTAAGAGTGCGAAGAATCCGCTCGGCACAGCCGTTCTGCTGGGATGTGTATGGACATGTGAGGCGGAAAGTAGTGCCGTGAGATGCGAGAAGATGACGCGTGACAGCGTTGTCAAACTCTTTTCCGTTGTCAGTTTGAAGGGCGAGGATAGGGTGCCCGAATTGGGTGGTGATGTAGGAGTAAAAGGTCGTGAGAGTGGAAAGAACATCGGACTTGCGGCGAAGTGGAAACGTCCACGCAAAGTGAGAATAATCATCAAGTAAAACAAGATAATATGTGAAGCCCGTGTTGCTCACAACAGGAGATGTCCAAACATCACTATGGATTAACTGAAACGGAAAAGAGAAAATAGTGTTTGACTCGCTAAATGGTCGACGAACATGTTTGCCGAGACGACAAGCATGACAAGTGTGCTCGTCGAACTTATTACATGAAAATGAAAAACTCTTGAGAATCTGGCAAAGGACGATGGAGTTGGGATGACCCAGGCATGCATGCCAGAGGTCGACACCGGCGGCGAGAGCGACTGGGGCGGTGGCGGTGGAGGTGGAGGCGGAGTGCACCGGATACAGGTCATCGGGGCTGTCACATCGGTGGAGCACCATCCGTGTACGGGCGTCCTTCACAGAGAAACCAAGACCATCAAATTCAACAGTGAGAGGATTGTCACGTGCAAGACGACGAACAGAAACAAGATTTTTAACTAGGTTAGGTGAGACAAGAACATTAGACATGTTAATAGGCGTAGAAGTAGACGAAGAGAAACTATGACCAACATGTGTAATGGGTACGGATGAACCATCACCGAAGGTGATACGGTTCGAGGTGGTGACCGGGAAGGAGGAGACAAGGTTACCGGGGTGCGACGTCATGTGGGCGGTAGCGCCCGTGTCCATGTACCAATCACCGCCACCTCCATAGTTGGAGGGAGACGGTGCTGAGTGCAGCGCGGCGAGGAGGGCGGGGTCCCACGGAGCCGGCGGAAGGGGGTAGCCGCCGGTCTGGAGCGGCGCGGGGGCGACACGTAGCCGCCCAGCGGCGGGTGGCCGACCGGAGCGGGCGCCAGTGGGTAGCCGGCGCCGCCCGCCTGGTACGGGGCCGCGGCGTAGCCGGTGCCTCCTGCCTGGTACGGGGTGGCGGCGTAGCGCGCCTGAGGGCCGGTGGGGTGGGGACCGAGGATGCCTGCGGCCCGCGGCACCGGCATGTGGTATGCATGGACCACCCCGGTCCATGGGTTGGTGCCGACCGACCAAGGCGGGGGGGGGATGATGACGTTGAGCCCCCCATACCCCAGTTGCTGTTGCTGCTGTTGGGGCCGGCCGCCGCCCCCGCCCCCGCGGCGCCTTTTGCGGCGACCGCCGCCCCCGCCCTGCTGCTGCTGTTGCGGAGCCGGAGGTGCGGGCGGAGCAGGCGGGAGGGGGTAGTACCCCAGTGGCGCCGACGGGCGTGGTGGAGGTGGTGCGGGCTGCGGATGCCCACGAGAAGTGCCGGCGGCGAGGGCGGTGTGATGGACGCGAGCCTTGACCTTCTTCATCCGGCTTTCCTCCAAGCGTAAATACGCGGTGACGGACTGGAAGGTCGGGTTCGGCAGCAAGGAGAGGTTCGAGGCCACATTGCCGAAATCCTCATTGAGGCCGGCGGTGAGGGTGCTAAGCATGAGCTCGTTCGACACCTTGGCGCCGATGTCGCGGAGCTGATCGGCGAGGCGCTTGAGGCGCATGCAGTAGTCGTCAATGGAGGAGTCATCTTGATGGCATCCAAAAAATTCCTACTGCAAAAACACAAGACGTTGAAGCTTGTTGTCGGTGAAGAGATTGTTGATCTTGGTCCATACGGCACACGCATCGTCATCCTCCGAGACGATCGTGTGGAAGATGTCCGGCGAGACAGTGAGATAGAACCACCGGATGAGAGAGGCCTCAATGGCCACCCAATCCGGATCGCCCGCCATGAGGTCGGCATCGACGCTCCCGTCGATGTGCTCGAGGAGGTAGTACTCGCGGAAGAGGAGGTTGAAGTAGGTCTTCCATGCGTAGTACGAAGAGTTGGACTGGTCGAGCTTGATGGGGACGCGGGTGTGGATGTCGAGGTCACGGACGGCGGTGGCGTAGGGGGCGGGTCTGGCGAAGGGGTTGGAGTTGCTGGAGAATGGGGACGCCATGGGGAGCTGCGGCGTTGGGAGGTGGCGGCGGCTCGGGTGGGTTAGGGTTTTGGCGGCGGCGGCTCGGGTAGGGTGGGGTGGAGGAGTGCGGCGGCTAGGAGGAAGGGGCAGCGATGGCCGGGAAGAGGGGCGGCGGCTGCGGTGTAGAGGAGGGCGCGGCGGCGGTGTACAGCGGTGGCGGCGGCGGCGCAACAAGGTGTGGCGGCGGCGGCTGTAGGGCGGCAGCGGCAGGGTTAGGCGGAAGCGAGGAAAGAGATCGGCGTGCTATCTGATACCATGTTAGTTGGAAAGGAGGGTTGCATGCATCGATAATTCATTGATTATGTGCATGACGCACATATATAGGTACAAGGTGGACCGGCCTCTACTTATCTTTTAAGATGTACAAATATACGAAGGAAAGAGAGATACAACGGTATAAATACAAACCAAGCCCTATACATATGCGGTAGACAACGTACGCTCAACAGTATGCGTGGCGAACAGGGCCCATGCCCGTACGCGACCGACCGAGGCCACTGGCTCGCGAGCGACGGCGTTACGTGTCGCGCATGCATGCCAATCATGGGCCGGAGGGCATCCCGAGGATGGGAGTTGCCGTCCGCCCGTCCTCCTCCTCCCGCCGGGTCGCTGTCGCCGCAGTTATGCCGCGCCGGCCTGCCCAGACCCAGCCCCAGCCATAGCCCCAACCCCAAGCGCGCATGCAGTGTCCAAGTACGTAGCGGCATGCGGGTGAGGCCACGCGGTATGCGCACGTACGGCGCGGTTGGCGGCGCGTCGGTGGTGGGCGCGGCCGCTGATGTTTGCCTCGAAAGGAAACGGGCGCGATGCAACCCGTGCGAGGACGAGCAGGAAACCGATCGCCGTGTGGTCCGGTCAGGTCCATTGGTGGCGCGCGGCGGCCGAGCGGAAGTGGCCGCCCGGTCGCTGTGCTGCCAGAGGCGCGGCTACGTACCAGTACCACTACTAGCAGGCCTGGCAGCGCAGACGGAGGCGCAACTGCTACGAGACTACTAGTCAGAAAGTGCATGCCTCATTTAAGTCATCATCGGCATGGATGGAACGCCGGTTTGCTCGCTCGCTCGACTGACCGATCGTCGGTGGCAGGAGCAGCGCCAGAGCACATGAACGCAGGGCCTTGCGGCGAGCCTTGTGTTCTTTTCGTGCTCATAGTCGGTGTGATGATCTGCGCAACAGCGCAGCAATATATAAGCTGTTCCTTTTCCCTGTTTCTGTATATCACTATATCAGGCTCAGGTAAGATAACAACACGAAAGTAGAACTGCGGTGTTCCTTGAACTTTTTGTTGATGAATGAATGAATGAATGAATGAGTGATACGTAGTGGTTCACTTCAAGGTATATTTTACTCCTATATCTTATAATCGCCATGATAAAGCACGTTCCCATTTTGGCCCAGGTCGTACAATAATCTTGTCCTTCCTTCGTAGACAGCGGTAGTGCGCGTTCTATGCTAGCCCATTTCTTTTCCATCTCCAACATAATTGCACTGTGTCTGTCGGAAAGATCAAAAGGTATATTCGACACCCCTGTGAACTTAGAAAGGGAAGCACAGTGGCTTGTGTACTGTCAAGCCCTACGGATGCGCATTATTGTTTGTCGTCTATCGGCTCAGTACAGTCTCTTTTCTTCGAGGGAAGAAGCACTACCAAATGAAGCAGAGCGGACGTATGGTCGCCAAGTTGCTGTTAAATCATAGCCACACAAGAAAGCTATTCGTGAAATGGGTTTAGGGGTGCCTCGTTCCACCATAAGATACGCAAAAGCACTACTGAGCTTGCTTTGCTTTTTCATTTCTTTTCTCTCGAACTACTCCCTCCGTTCCGATTTACTAGTCGTGGTTTTAGTTTAGAACTAAAACCACGACGAGTAAATCGGAACGGAGGGAGTACATAGATAGAAACACACTTCAGGGGATGTTCGTCTGCATTGTGCATGCGTGCTCCCCAACCCTGAATCAAATTTGCCAAGTCAGCAACAGCAACGATGGAACTCACATTGACCATGCTTGTACTCAAGTGAAAACGCACAAAGAAACAGAATCAATCACACGAGCAAGTAGGACGAGAGGATGCAACAACGGTGCAATTATTCCGTCACTAGGTCCAAGTAAAGCGATGTGAAGTAGGAGTAGCGAACAGCATCTCCCCTAGACAAAGCTAGCTAGCTCCCCGTAACTACCTCCACACACAGCGACCTGACTTCAAATCCGTCTGGTTTAGCGTTACTGTCCGCTAATCGTATGGCCTGGAGCCTAAGCAAGCTCCCGCTGGTCGCCCGACTGAACTGACGCCACGTACGGCAGAGTGAAGCGTACTCATGGAGACAGACACAATTCACGCAGCAACATGGATGTTTTTCTAGATCAAAGGTGCTTCCAAGCTTCGCTGTCTCTCTTGCCTAGTGGCGACGGCATGCAACGTAAACACAACACACGGCCACGCACGCAGCATGGCAGCTACTGCCACTGGGCGATGGAGAGAGCGGGAGCTGAGACGATCCATCAGGAAAAGGACGGGCGAGGAAGAAGGGCGCGCACACACATTAGCCATCTGCTACGGTTGCTACCTAATGTTTTTAGGCAGGATGAGCGAGCGAAGATCGCGTCCCAATTATTGGGTGGGTTCGATCGGGCGGGTGAGACATCGCACGCGCCCAGAGTGCTGCGCCCCAACGAAACCTGTCACGGGGTCGCATTAAAGCCAGCAGCGTTCGCCGATCCGTGTCTTGCTCTAACCCCACGCACGCACCTCCATCGGTGGTTGTTAGATGAAAACTTCAAAAGTATATTGCTTATGATGCAATCTTTACAAAAATCATGCGGTTTCCGAGATGGAGTTGGCATACGATACGATACGCGGCACGAGGATCCGCGTGTGTTAAGCTGAGATTGGCTCTCGTTTTGTTGCCGTGTCAAAAATCAGAGTTATTAAGTTTCCTAACAACGATAATACATGAACCGCCATTTCACTGAAAAGGAAAACACTGGTTGGCCATGTCAAATATCAGATCATGTGCATCCACCAGTTTTTGCACGGCGAAGAAGATTTCCTAATACGGAGTATACAGTATGTACCAAGCAATCAAGAAACAAACCGAGCTACATAAACGGATGGACAGAAACACTAACCAAGACAGTGCCGATTTATTGCAGCACTGTATTGTTCCTGTAACAAAGCAGAAATCGTTCTAGTATCATGCTGATTTCTTCAACTGTGATTAGTACGGGTCTCTTCGACTGTAACAGAGGCGGACAGGAAGAGTTGTCTCAGATGAGCGTGACAAGTGCACAGAACAACCATCTGATTTTTCTGGACAATAAATGCAGTAGGGACTCACTTGCGAGCTGATATAATTAGAAGGTAGATGCGGTGTCGAGTCCACCTTCAAGGCTTCCAACATGGACCATGAATTTGATCTGGACCCATTCAACACAAGATTCGGCTTCCCCCCTAGTACGAGAGGTGTGCGGCCCAGTTATTGAACATATCATTTGCTGGTGCCGAAGGCTGAATTTTTTTTATCACTCACATTTTATCGACACAGTATATGTTGATGGGCAAGAGGGTCACAGAATATTGCTGAACGGTGGCAAGGTTATGACAACACTGAATGAGGAGAGCACATAATACCCAGACAACTTATTAATATATGCTCCTTATCAAAAAAAGAAAAGAAAAGAAACCCAGGCAACTAGTTAGAAGGCCTACAAGATAGTCCTTGCTGCCATAATTCTTCATAAAAACCAAGGACATGTGGGCGCTGGAAAGGCAATGCCATGCCTAATGCCTGCTCTGATATTTTAGATCAAAGTCATGTAGGTGTCCTTTTGGAAAAGATGCAGGGTTCAAATTTTATTAGCCCAATAATTAGGACTACATGCTTATTCCTGTCCTTTGGCCAAAGCCTTCAAAACCTTTGTTTAACAAGAAAAGTGTCTTCAAATCATTAGGAATATCATAATACTAGAATGATTATTGATTAGTGCATTACGTAGTTCCTTTCGAAAAGCAAATTTCCTATGTGACCTCCTTTGGTCCACATTTGGTATCACAGCAAGTTGTTTTTTCTCAGCAAAGGCTTGAACCCACCTCTCTACCTTCCTCTTCCATGAAATTATTAAGAACACTGCTATGCACACGATGAATCCATGCACGATGCACACACGACAGGCTATGTACACCATTGGATGACCTCATTTTTTAATCTGCATGGCTTCTAATCTCATCGGTTGTAAATCGTGCAGGAGCATGTCGTGTGTACAGCACTTTCGAATTATTAACCACGCCATGAAGCCTGAGCACTGTACAGAGGATAGTGATTTAATTCTGTATAATCAAACTGGACTGACTAAACTAATATAGCTCATGAAGCTGCTGAACCGAGTAGAGTTGCTCTCAGCGCATCGTTCTCATAAATACTAACTGCACCATAAAAAGGAAGACTTACACAGCTATCGTGATGAAAACTAAGAGGAAAACAAAACCATGCCTCAAATTTGTGTAAGGGCAAGAGAAGTGTTTTTGTTCTTTCGCATCTAGTATGGAATCCTTGTTTGTCTATTAGTAATGCAAAATTAAGGAGTGGATCCATGTGTGTACAGACCATGCTGTATGGTTACCAAGGCTAATTGATGTGACTCTTACCCATGTGATGATTTTCTGCTTGATATTTTTGAATGGGATTGTAGGAACCATGAAAGGTAGCATTGCAACGAAATACAAACCTGTATGAGATCCTGATTAATCACTTTTTTAGCTCAGCCACCAATTTCTGAAGAATCGCCGCTAATAAGGATCTTGTTCAGGTGGGAGATTTGTAATCGATGCTTCTGGTTCTCCCAGAAAGCATGTATCCTGATGCCTGCCTTCATACATCAAAGAAAGTTATATCCTACTCCCTCTGTTCCAAAATAGATGACTCAACTTTGTACTAACTTTAGTAAAGTTAGTACAAAGTTGAGTCATCTATTTTGGAACCGAGGGAGTAGCTTGCATTGCATGGGTCTTGAAAACAACAACACTTTCTAGTTGTTGCTTTTACTGAACCAATAATCAAATCAGAAAATTAGATGCTCACTCCCTGGATGAGTCTTCGTATTTTCTTTTTGACTCTGGTAATGCAGAGTAGCACATGGATGCTGCATTTATGAACGAAATGTTGCACATGCAATTACCATCTCAGTCAACCCAGAAATCACACAAGTTGCCAATCTTCTTACTAAGGTCTTCCCTCATCAATCAGACCAACTTGATGTTAAGAATGCACTATGTGATAATCTTATACTTGGTTACCAATAGTCCCCACATGAGCACACTCCTTGTACTATATGGTGGAACCTGTTGATGTCTTTAAGGATAATCTCTCTATCTGTGATAGCTGAAATGAGTTTTGCAGCATGATGGCAATCACTACACGTTCTGAGATTCATTGTTATTCTAATGGGTGTCCCTGGACTAGTGTTTATAAGAACAAACGCAATAGCCAATTTTTCACTGTGCACTGAAAGATGGCCCTCCTTCTCTTCCTCTTCAACATCATGAAGTGTACCCTCGACTCCTGGGTTATAACCCATTCCCCTGATCCTTCCTAACAACTCTTCCAACTTTTTGTAGATCATTTCTGATTGTGGATGAGATCTATCACCAACATGAAATGTGTGAACCTGATCTCCTATCTCAACATTGCTAGCACCAGGCAATTTCTTGATACCTTTGCTTGCCATGACACTTCTCACCGAGGTAACATCTGCCCATCGTCCAGCCCTAGCATAAATATTCGATAATAGCACATAGTATCCCGTCTGATCGGGCACCATTCTGAACAAACTGTCTGCTGCTAACAACCCAATGTCCATATTGGAGTGAATCCGACAAGCTCCTAATAAGGCTCCCCAGACTCTTTCATTTGGCTTGATAGGCATCGCCAAAATGAAATCATATGCCTCGCTTATACACCCAGCACGTCCGAGAAGATCCACCATACATGTATAGTGCTCAGCTTTGGGGGTTATCTGATATCTACTAGTCATGCAATCAAAATAACGCTTTCCAACATCCAAGAAGCCGGCATGGCTACACGCTGCAAGAACAGCAACAAAGGCAATAGAATCCGGTTCCAGACCCTGTCCTAGCATGTTCTCAAACAGATTGATGGCTTCCGTCCCATGACCACGCACACCGTATGCAGAAATGATCGAAGTCCATGATACTACATCCCGCAAACTCATGGCATCAAATACCTCCCTGGCATCCTTCAAGCATCCACAGTTGGCGTACATGTCCATTAGGGCATTTTCCAGCAACATATTGGGGCACATTCTTTTCCTCTTGATAATTTCATGGATATGTTTCCCCAGTGAAAATGCTGAGACCTGTCCGCAACAAGGAAGAACAGTTGCTAATGTCATCCTATCTGGCTCAACCCCATCCTTCTCCATCCTCACGAACAGCTCCACAGCCTTAACATGCAGTCCATTGATAGCATATATAGACAGCATAGCATTCCAAGAAATAAGTCCTCTGAACCGCATCTTATCAAACACCTCCCTCACAAATGTGATGTCCTCTGCCTTGGCATTACCCATGGCGGGAAGGACGCTTGCCATGGTCCCAGCATCAGGCTGTGTACACTGCAGCCCCACAAACTCCCTGAAAATTACCACGGCCCTCTGAAACAAGCCTGCGTGAGCGAACCCAGAGATCATGGCGTTCCAAGAGACGACATCCCGGTGCTGCATTTCATCGAACACCTGGTAGGCATCGTTCGGACGGCCGCACCGTGCATACATGCTGATCACCGAGTGCGCCACGAAGAGATTCGCGTCGAGACCGAGCCTGGCAATGGATGCATGGATCTGGACACCGAGACGAAGGCTACCAGACGCTGCGCAGGACTTGAGAGCGAGCGGGTAGGTGTAGTGGTCGGGGGAGCAGGAGGGGCCCTGCGACCGCATAGAGGCGAAGAGGAGGAGGGCCTCGCGGTGGAGGGATGCGGCCGTGAGCGCGCGGAGGAGGACGTTGAAGAAGACGGTGGTGCGATCGGGGGAGGAGGTGAGCACGGCGCGGGCGGCGGGGAGCGCGGAGCAGGCGGCGTAGGCCTGGATGAGCTTGACGCGGGCGACGGCGGAGGAGGGGAGGTGCTGGAGGAGCAGTAGGCGTGCGTGCACGGCGCGGAGGGTGGGCAGGTGGGCGGCGGCACGGCAGGAGTCTACCAGGTGGAGGAGTCCGTGCTGGCCGCCGGCCGGGGACGGGCGCAGGAGGCTCCGCGACAGGTTCATCAAACTATTTTGGCGCGGCGGAACCCGCGCAGCAAACTTTCAACTGACATGTGAGGTGCTACGGCAGCACTGCTGAGTGCTGACATGATATTCGCAATTTGGCGTGCAAATTGAAGTGGCTAAGAGCATCATCAACAGATGATGTAAAAGTTAATGTCCAAAAATGGTTTTAGGGCTGAAGAGAGAAAGTTTTGGGTACCAGCAAAATTCTCTGCCATAACAGATGATGTAAAACTGGTGTCTTCGTAAACTTTCAAACATGAACATGATTCATTGCATATTCAAAACTTAAACTCTAGAAATATTCAACATTAAGAATTAAAACGATACCACACTAGATAATTAAACAATACTGCCATAGATCATCACACTCCTCCTCAGTTCCACACTAGATCATCGAACTACTACTACTCACTTCTTTTCACGGTACTCGTCGAAGTCATCCTCATCCAAGTCGATGTAGTTCACCCCTCCATCAGTGGGACCTGCCTCGTGATCATTGCCGGTAGACGGCTTCACCCCCTTCTTCCTTGTCCCGGCCATACCTGTCGAGCTGGTGGAATAAATCATCGACCTAGACGCTGGCCCTTGAACGGTGCTCCTCGTCCTCCTTCTTCATGCCTTGCTTGTCTTCTCTACAAAGAATGCAAGCTCCGCTGCCGTCCGGATAGGCCTCGATGAACTTCTGCATGTACAATGCATCCCTAGCCTCGGAGGTACGCTACACATCAGCCAGGCGGTTTGCCTTCTCCTTTTTGAGGGACAAGGTCCACATAGGAGGGGCAAGGAACCCCTCCTCCTCGACCTACTCTACCCCGAGGAGGTTCAGCTCGGAACGCAGCCGGCCGTACCTCCATGCCACCGTGTCGTATGTGCGAGCGGCAAGCTTCGGAGTCTAAAAAATTGTCGAGCCACTTCTGCTCGCCCCTCGCACATGATCTCGACGGCATAGTGGCCCGACAGTTGGAGTCGAATGCCACGGTAAGCCGTGGAGCTTGCGGCAGGGTGGCACCATGGCATCCTCGCGCAGTGTAGCCCGATGGAGTGGCGGATGAATCGGGTGCCACGTGGCTAAAATTGATAAATCGAGGGATGGGGGGGGGGGTGGATGAAGTGACAATAGGTGATGGGGCAGCCGGATTCAAACGACGATGGGGTGGCGGCTGTTGCGAGAAGACGACACAGATGCAACGCGAGGGAGGCAAAAATGGTTGGGATCTTGATGGCAGCGTGCGGCGACGCATGATGAGGTCAATGGGATAAGGCTCGAAACATGAAACTCAGCTTTCAATGTTTGAGAAAATGTCTTGTCTTAAAATTAACTTCCATAGAAGTGAATTATTGTGCTTTGGAGAAGCCAGAGAGGAGGTTGCTGCATACATTGATTTATTCGATTGTGCACAAGGTTAGCTCCCGATTAAATACTTGGAAAACCTGGCCCAATATCAGCACCTCACTAATGCGGAGTGGAACCTTGTAGAAGAGCGATTAGCGAAATGATTGAGCAGTTTAAAAGGCAAGTTGCTCTCAGTTGAAGGATGACTTGTCCTTCTTAATTTTGTTCTGACAAATATGGTTCTCTATATGCTCCTCCTTTTCGAGTTCCCAGAAGGGGTCCTACAAAGACTGGATTTCTTCAAATCCAAATTCTTTTGGCAAGGAGAAAACGAAAATAAAAGGTATCGGCTTGCCAAATGGAGTATGGTTTATAGATCGAAAGATGGTCTAGGCATTCATCACCTGTAGGTCAAGAATAATATCTTACTTAGTAAACGGACATTCAAATTACTTACTACGGATGGCGTTTGGTAAACATGTTTGGAAACGTTGCATGGAAAGCAAAACAATTTCTACGCACACGCAAGATCTATCCATGGAGATGCATAGCAACGTGATGGTGATGCTATCTCCGCAGGGCTTCACCTAAGCACTACGAAAATATGACCGAGGGTGTAAACGGTGGAGGGGGGGGGGTGCCGCACACGGCTAAGAGATTGTCGTGGTTATGTGTGGCGCCCCCTCCCACATATATATAGGTGGGGGAGAGGGGAGAGGCCAAGTAGTGCCCCAAGTAGGGCCAAATCCTACTTGGGCTCCTGCCCTAGGCCACCCTCTTCCATATTTGTTGGAGGGGAAAAGGGAAAGGGGGGAGAGGGAAGGAAGGGGGAGGCCGAATTCTCCCTTTCCTTTCTCCCACTTGGCCGGCTGCCATAGGGGGTGCGCCAGCCCCCTGTGGGCTGGGGTGCTCCCCTCTGATGGCCCAATAGGCCCATTACCCTCCCGGGGTTGTCCGGTACCCCCTCTAGTATTCCGATGACTACCCGGTACACTCCGAAACACTTTCGGTGTCCGAATACCATCATCCTATATATCAATATTTACCTCCAGACCATTCTGGAGCTCCTCGTCATGTACGTGATCTCATCTAGGACTTTGAACAACATTCGGTCACCAAATCATATAACTCATATAACACTGTATCGTCAACGAATGTTAAGCGTGCGGACCCTACGGGTTCGAGAACTATGTAGACATGACCGAGACAGCTCTCCAGTCAATAACCAATAGCGGAACCGGGATGCCCGTATTGGCTCCTACATATTCTACGAAGAACTTTATCAGTCGAACCATTATGACAACATACATCATTCCCTTTGTCCATCGGTATGTTACTTGCCCAAGATTCAGTCGTCGGTATCTTCATACCTAGTTCAATCTCGTTACCGGCAAGTCTCCTTACTCGTTCCGTAATACATCATCTCGTAACTAACTCCTTAGTCATTTGCTTGCAAGCTTATGATGTGTATTACCGAGAGGGCCCAGAGATACCTCTCTGATACTCGGAGTGACAAATCCTAATCTCGATCTATGCCAAATCAACAAACACCTTCTGGATGCTCTATAGGTATCTCCGAAGGTGTTTGTTGAGTTGGCATAAATCGAGATTAGGATTTGTCACTCCGAGTATTAGAGAGGTATCTCTGGGCCCTCTCGGTAATACACATCATAAGAAGCCTTGCAAGAAAAGTGACTAATGAGTTAGTTGTAGGATGGTGTATTACGGAACGAGTAAAGAGACTTGCTGGTAATGATACTGAACTAGGTATGAAGATACCAACGATCAAATCTCGGGCAAGTAACATACCGATGGACAAAGGGAATTACGTATATTGTCATAACGGTTCGACCAATAAAGATCTTCGTAGAATATGTGGGAGAGAATATGACCATCCAGGTTTCACTATTGGTTATTGACCAGAGAGGTGTCTCGGTCATGTCTAAATAGTTCTCGAACCCATAGGGTCCGCACGCTTAACGTTCGATGACGATACTGTAATACATTGTCACGCCCAATATGCGATACTATCCTAAAGAGACTCAAAGGTCCCACCAAGGATAGAACCGCATATTGATACGCTTTTGCAAGGTGGATATCATTACATCAACATTACATAATAGATGGGGATACATATAAAAGGCATAGAATGCCACACGAATACAACATCATCTTACATAAGAGCACCATCCGACTACGGATGAAACACAAATAGAAACTCAAATGACATCCACCCTGCTAGCCCAGGCTGCCGACCTGGAACCTATCCCATGATCGAAGAAGGAGCAGAAGAAGAACTCCAAAACAAGCAAACATCACTCTCGCGTCATGATCATCGCATAACCTGTACCTGCAACTGTTGTTGTAGTAATCTGTGAGCCACGAGGACTCAGCAATCCCATTACCATGGGTATCAAGACTAGCAAAGCTTAAAGGGAAAGGAAGGGGTAAAGTGGTGAGGTTGCAGCAACGACTAAGCATAATATGGTGGCTAACCTACGCAAATAAGAGCAAGAAGAGGAGCAACGGAACGGTCGTGAAGCTAGCAATGATCAAGAAGTGATCATGAACTCCTGCTTACGTGAAACATAACCCAAAACCGTGTTCACTTCCCGGACTCCGCCGAAAACAGACCATCACGGCTACACACGCGGTTGATGCGTTTTAATTCGTATCTGGTGTCAAGTTATCTACAACCGGACATTAACAAATTCCCATCTGCCACATAACCGCGGGCACGGCTTTCGAAAGATAATACCCTACAGGGGTGTCCCAACTTAGCCCATCACAAGCTCTCACGCTCAACGAAGGATATTCCTTCCCCCAGGAAGACCCGATCAGTCTCGGAATCCCGGTTTACAAGACATTTCGACAATGGTAAAACAAGACCAGCAAGACCGCCCGATGCGTCGACATCCCGATAGGAGCTGCACATATCTCGTTCTCAGGGCAACACCGGATGAGACAGGCTACGAGTAAAACCAGACCTCGAGTTTCCCCGAGGGGGGCCCCGCAG
>NC_041387.1:488053552-488060285 GCF_002162155.2 Triticum dicoccoides | reverse complement strand
CTCCCAAGGGAAAAGTAGGTGGTGGTGAGGCAAATGGTAAAACCAAGGTTGGGCCTTGTTGGAGGAGTTTTATTCAAAGCGAACTGTCAAGGGGGTCCCATAAATCACCCAACCGTGTAAGGAACGCAAAATCAAGGAACATAACACCGGTATGACGGAAACTAGGGCGGGAAGAGTGGAACAAAACACCAGGCATAAGACCGAGCCTTCCACCCTTTACCAAGTATATAGATGCATTAATTAAATAAAAGATATTGTGATATCCCAACATAATCCTGTCCACCATGGGGCAATCTTCAACTTACCTGCAACTAACAACGCTATAAAAGGGGTTGAGCAAAAGCGATAACATAGCCAAGCAACGGTTTGCTGGGAAAGGTGAAAATGTTAGAGTCTGACATGGCAATTTGGGAGGCTTGAAGAACAAGTGATAGGTAGCGCAGCAAAGCGATAGAACGAAGCAAACTAGCATAGCAATGATAGTAGTGAGATCCAGGGTAGCGGTCATCTTGCCTGAAATCCCGCTAGGAAGAAGAACGAGTCCATGAAGAAGATGAAGCCATGAAGACGAACCAAGCGTAGACGAACGAATCCTCACGATCGCAACAAAACGGGAACTATCGAGAAGCACACAACATGGTAAACACACCACACATGAACAAGGCATGATGCTCAACCAAGTATGATGCAAGGCTACATGAAGCTACTCATGGCAAGAGATGATGCATACAAGAGCAACACATCAAAGCAAGTTTAAATGAGGCCGGAAACAACATATAACAATTCCGGTAAGTCCTCATATGCAAATTTCAAAATTGGTCCAGATATGAATAAACCTTATGTTCAAGTTGTTAAACAGCAAGTTAAGATGCACCAATATGATCTACACGAGATTCTAGTCAAGTTACATATAAAGTTCATTTAATTCGGAGCTACGGCCTAGAAGATATGAGCAAAACAAGTTAAGCATGTCATTGATGCAAAATGCATACAAACATCAAGCAAACACTCTCAAAACATGGATGCAACATGATAATATAAAACTTCATGCAAAATCAAGCAAGTTTCATATAGAGAACACTTAAAACGGAGCAACGATTCAACACACACACTATACAAGTTTAAAGGACATGGCAAGATTGCATATAATAACAGTTTACAGACTTGGCAGAAATAACATCAGGTTGCAATGTTTAGAGCTATCAAACAACATGTTACAGGAACTTAACATGGCAAACAAAGCCATGTCATGCTAATAATAAAGACAAAGCACAAAACACCCTTACAGAACTAATTTCAAAGATCAACAGAAAACATGGTAGCATATATGCAAACAAGGAAAATGATATGACAGATTCAGACATGGCAAAGACAGCGATAAGTAGGCAGGTTGGTGAGCTTGTACAACTCACCACAGAGCAATAAATGGCATGTGAAGTCAACCAACTGTAAGATGGATAATTATGAAGCTAAACATGGCAATAACATGGTCATAGGGTGTATGGATCACTAGCAAAGCACATGGCAAAACTGAACCTCATGTTAACAGGCTGACAACAACATTATTTAGCAATTTGAGAGCAAGATTACAACAAGCTACAGCAGGCTAAATATGCAAACAGGGGCACATATGGATAGAGCATGACACGTATAACAAAACATCCTTAGTGAATATATCCAGATTATGCATAGAATGACTTGTAGCAGCAGGTTTACATAGCATCATGATATAAAAGATTCAGCCTAGCAAAACAGTAACAACAAGTATCCTACTTCACGAGCTCGATGCACTCACTAAAAGACTCACAAAAATACATGGATTGCACCACTGTAAAGATGGCATGATGTGGCTCAAAAGTCATGTAGACATCAAGCTCATAGGATGCAAACACAAAATACAATAAAAATGACAAATCATCAAGTTATAACAGTTTCAGCAGGTTAACATCATGTAACACTCTTGCAACGATGATTAGGGCATCAAGATGAACACAAACAAGCATGGACCAATGCAACAAAATGGAGAGCATCTCATGTTGAACATTTTGATATATCATACATGCAAATCGGAACAATATGCTAGGAGATATGGCATGTCAAAGCGGGCACCAGAATGCAACAATTTAGGGACTTGGGAATTTCGGGGGTCAACCTGCGGGATCTGAATCGGGCGCGGAGATCGAGGGCTCGCCAGAATGGCGTCGGAGGAGACGCCGGAGAGGAGGGAGACGACGGGGCGGCGAGCTCCGGCGGAGGGCGGGGCGGTCCGGTGGCGCGGGGAGCCCGAAACCCGCGCGGGGCGGCGCGAGCAGACGGCGGCGGCGACCGGCGGCCTCAGGGGCGGGGCGCTGGATGATGGCGGCACGGTGCGGGGTCACCGGCGGGAGGAGCTCTGGTGACGGGGAGTGGCGGAGCTGGGCGGCACCCGGTGGCGAGCTTCGGGCGGCGAAGGGTGGCGGTGCGCGGGGCGCAGGGCGGCGGAACACGGGGCTCGGGGCGGCAGCGCGGGATCTGGGCCCGCGCGGCCCCGTGACGGGCTCTGCGGGCCGCAGCGGCTGGAGGCTCCGGCGGGACACGTGGCGCGCAGCAGCGGGCGGACATGTCCGGGCGGCGGGGTTTCGTCCGGCGGCGGAGAGGGGAAATTGCTAGGGTTAGGGGTGGATTCATCCGCAAATTTCAGGGGAGAGGGCCTATCTATAGGTAGAGGGAGCTAGGAGACTCCAAATGGAGTGCGGTTTTCGCCCACATGATCATGATCGAATGACCGAGAGCATGGAGGGGGTTTGGAAGGGTTATTGGCCACTTTGGAGGGTTGTTGGGCTGCACACAAAAGAGGCCTTTGCGACTACCCGGTTAACTGTTGGAGTATCAAACGGACTCCAAATGGCACGAAACTTGACAGGCGGTCTATCGGTAGTGTACCAAGGCCGCTTGGCAAACCTCGGTCCATTCCGAGAATGTTTAACACCCGCTCACGAAAAGAGACAAGAAGGGGACGCCAGATGACATAGGAGTGCCGGATTGCAAAACGGACAACGGGGAAAATGCTCAGATGCATGAGACGAACACGTATGCAAAATGAGATGCACATGATGACATAGAAAAATGCAACAGGCAAGCAAATGACATGACAACGACGGAGAATAACTGGTGGACACCTGGCGCATCGAATCCGGGGCGTTACAACTCTCCTCCACTAACAAGAGATCTCGTCCCGAGATCTTAGGACCGAGAAGGAAGGGAAAAGGTATGAGGTGAAACAAGAACTCAAGAGAAGAAGCAAAGAATCAAGAGCACTCGAGAAGAAGAGAGTAACGACGAGAACGACGAGAATCGAAAACTAACGGAATCAGATAGACTATGAAACCACTCCGGTTAGAACGAGATAAGAAATGAATAAGACTGAAAGGATTTAGGCAGCACTCCGGCTGAAACATGGAGGAATAGAACACGAGCTTGAGAGGATGGAATGATACTTGATGAAGACATGACACAAAACCTCCGAAAAGAATTGAAAGAGTTGAATGAAAAGAACGGAGAAGAAAATGGCAACTTGTGCCACGAATGAAATTGAAAGCGTCCTTAGAAGGAAAGTTTAAACGGAATTGTTGAGAAAATCAACAACGAAAAGAATAAGCTTGTTGTGGTCTTCTAGGTAACATCTCAAGATCATAAGGTGATAACCGGCCACAAACGGAAATGATTGGATATCTGAGAAGAACGAAGAAATGCAAAACTCCACTTCAAAAGAATACGAAGAATTAATTACACTTTGAAACGCGAGAAGAAAAGATACTTGAATTTCTCCAACAAAGTCTTGATGAACTCTTGAAGAATGAATTAAATCATGAAGAACCAACATGAAGAACTCCGGTGACGAAAGGATGACAAGATAAAATTGAAGGATGAAAGGGATAATATTGAAGCCTTGCGATGACTTAGATGAAGGTTCCGACGAAATGGCCAAGGAAATTCAACTTCGGAAAAGAAAATATGAAAACACTTAGAACTAGAATTTATTCACCAAGAACAAACTCCGAAGGAAGGGATTAATCACTTTGAGGAAATAAGAATACGATTTGTTGTATGCTTATCCTTCATCAAATTAAATTGATGACAAGCAATGGATTTGGCATGCAACTTATTCTTGTTGAAAAAGGATTAATGGGGATATAGCACAAAACTTGAGAAAGACTTCATGAACCACCAGTAGGATTCGAAAGAACGAATGGATTAATATGACAATCAAAGAAAAAGAATCTTGAACGAACCACCGTAAGAATTCGAAAATGACTGATGAAAGAGACTGAATCACCGGGAAGAATTAGAAGAACCAATATGCTAGAGGGGATTTAGATGCAAGAGAACAAAGAGATCATGAGCTGATTAAAGAACACTTGAACGAAGCACCAAGATAATTGGATAACGGTAGCTGAAATATGAGGACAAAGAATTCTTCTGGGACGATGGCCTCTGGTGAAAAGGAATGGAAAAACAACTCCTGACATACTCCGGATGGTTGAGAAAAGGAATCTCCGACAAACGGAATAATTCAAGAGGATAACGAGAATCTAGAACCACGAATCTTCGGGAGAACGGGCAAGATTTAGAGGAAAAACTCTTCTTCTATCTTCAAATGACGACGAGAAACACCAACAAAGGTACTGAGATACTCCGGTAGAATGGAAAGCAAAGAAGTTGAGCCAATAATGAAATGATTAGGAATCGATCTTTGAAAGGCATCTGACTAATGAAATTCATTCTTACGTCACACTTGAAAGGAATTGAGAATAACTCCGGGGGAATTAGAAGAGTCAGGTAAGATCCTGGGAAAAGACCTGTGGGTTAGGGCCCACTAAAGAAAACACCGTTGAAAAGGATTGTTGACGAGATAGATGATGCACCGGAACACTTAAAATATTTGAATGAGGTGACAACCTCGAATTAATTGGAACACAGACAAATCTCCTGAGATGTCTTCCGAACTCTGGAATAGTTAAATGGCGAGAGGCGAACGAGCAAGGAAAAACACTTGAGTCGAGGATAGGAATATGATCAACATCGGAAAAAAACTTGAATTGGGTCCACCCGAAAAGAGATGAAGAATGTCAAACAAAAGAGAATTCACCGGTTGAAACAATTGACGAAAGACTGAAGAAGCTCCACACGAATGAACTTGATGGTAGAAAGAGACTCAAGCTCCGGGAAGAAAAAGGGGTGGGAGGGCGGGGAAAAAACAAAGGGAACTTGGAACGGGGAACCGATGAATAAGAGAAAACACCAGTTGAAATATTTGAGGAAAGAATGCAAAGGCTTCGCACGAGTAGGATGGATACTCGATTAGGGACTCCGGCTCCAAGGAGAAACATGGATGGGCGGGTGGGAAAAGAAGACAACTGAGGACGACATTGAGAAAGAACCGAGGATTGATCTCGTAAAACAAAGAGGGTCGAATCAACTTGACGAGAAATGCACCGGATGAAAAGAGCTGAGAACCAACGATCGGAAAACCAACTGCGTGAACCTAAAGAAAAATTTGAATGGGAAGAGGAGTAATTCAAAACACCTACGTCAAGATTCCTCACCAGAGCGACGAAGGGGCTGAGGAGTAAAAGGATTTCCTACTCTCCAATATAACTAGACTTCGAAAACAGTTTCTTCTAGACACAACAACGGCCAACAATCAAGGGGGCTCCTATGGTCGGTCGAGGCTCTGATACCAACTTGTCACGCCCAATATGCGATACTATCCTAAAGAGACTCGAAGGTCCCACCAAGGATAGAACCGCATATTGATATGCTTTTGCAAGGTGGATATCATTACATCAACATTACATAATAGGTGGGGATACATACAAAAGGCATAGAATGCCACACGAATACAACATCATCTTACATAAGAACACCATTCGACTACGGATGAAACACAAACAGAAACTCAAACGACATCCACCCTGCTAGCCCAGGCTGCCGACCTGGAACCTATCCCCTGATCGAAGAAGAAGCAGAAGAAGAACTCCAAAACAAGCAAACATCGCTCTCGCGTCATGATCATCGCATAACCTGTACCTGCAACTGTTGTTGTAGTAATCTGTGAGCCACAAGGACTCAGCAATCCCATTACCATGGGTATCAAGACTAGCAAAGCTTAAAGGGAAAGGAAGGGGTAAAGTGGTGAGGTTGCAGCAGTGACTAAGCATAATATGGTGGCTAACCTACGCAAATAAGAGCGAGAAGAGGAGCAACGAAACGGTCGTGAAGCTAGCAATGATCAAGAAGTGATCCTGAACTCCTGCTTACGTCAAACATAACCCAAAACCGTGTTCACTTCCCGGACTCCGCCGAAAAGAGACCATCACGGATACACACGCGGTTGATGCGTTTTAATTCGTATCCGGTGTCAAGTTATCTACAACCAGACATTAACAAATTCCCATCTGCCACATAACCATGGTCACGACTTTTGAAAGATAATACCCTACAGGGGTGTCCCAACTTAGCCCATCACAAGCTCTCACGGTCAACGAAGGATATTCCTTCTCCCAGGAAGACCCGATCAGTCTCGAAATCCCGGTTTATAAGACATTTCGACAATGGTAAAACAAGACCAGCAAGACTACCTGATGCACCGACATCCCGATAGGAGCTTCACATATCTCGTTCTCAGGGCAACACCAGATGGGACAGGCTACGAGTAAAACCAGACCTCGAGTTTTCCCGAAGGGACCCCGCA
>NC_041387.1:488051141-488053542 GCF_002162155.2 Triticum dicoccoides | reverse complement strand
CCCAAGGGAAAAGTAGGTGGTGGTGAGGCAAATGGTAAAACCAAGGTTGGGCCTTGCTGGAGGAGTTTTATTCAAAGCGAACTGTCAAGGGGGTCCCATAAATCACCCAACCATGTAAGGAACGCAAAATCAAGGAACATAACACCGGTATGACGGAAACTAGGGCGGCAAGAGTGGAACAAAACACCAGGCATAAGACCAAGTCTTCCACCCTTTACCAAGTATATAGATGCATTAATTAAATAAGAGATATTGTGATATCCCAATATAATCCTGTCCACCATGGGGCAATCTTCAACTTCACCTTCAACTAACAACGCAATAAGAGGGGCTGAGCAAAAGCGATAACATAGCCAAGCAACAGCTTGCTGGGAAAGGTGAAAAGGTTAGAGGCTGAAATGGCAATTTGGGAGGCTTAAAGAACAAGTGATAGGTAGCGCAGCAAAGCGATAGAACAAAGCAAACTAGCATAGCAATGATAGTAGTGAGATCCAGGGTAGCGGTCATCTTGCCTGAAATCCCGCTAGGAAGAAGAACGAGTCCATGAAGAAGATGAATCCACGAAGATGAACCAAGCGTAGACGAACGAATCCTCACGATCACAACGAAATGGGAACTATCGAGAAGCACACAACATGGTAAACACACCAAACATGAACAAGGCATGATGCTCAACCAAGTATGATGCAAGGCTACATGAAGCTACTCATGGCAAGAGATGATGCATACAAGAGCAACACATCAAAGCAAGTTTAAATGAGGCCGGAAACAACATATAACAATTCCGGTAAGTCCTCATATGCAAATTTCAAAATTGGTCCAGATCTGAATAAACCTTATGTTCAAGTTGTTAAACAGCAAGTTAAGATGCACCAATATGATCTACACGAGATTCTAGTCAAGTTACATATAAAGTTCATTTAATTCGGAGCTACGGCCTAGAAGATATGAGCAAAACAAGTTAAGCATGTCATTGATGCAAAATGCATACAAACATCAAGCAAACACTCTCAAAACATGGATGCAACATGATAATATGAAACTTCATGCAAAATCAAGTAAGTTTCATATAGAGAACACTCAAAATGGAGCAACGGTTCAACACATACACTATACAAGTTTAAAGGACAAGCTGTCCAAAACAGCAACTAGGCATCTTGCAAGCATCAAAAGAATATGCTACAACACCTCAACATAATAACAAAAGGCATGGGCATGAATTACAGGTAAATCATGACAAAACATGAACACTTAGCTATCTCCATAAATCACAAGAACATGCTCAAAAGGACATGGCAAGATTGCAAATAATAACAGTTTACAGACTTGGCAGAAATAACATCAGGTTGCAATGTTTAGAGCTATCAAACAACATGTTACAGGAACTTAACATGGCAAACAAAGGCATGTAATGCTAATACTAAAGACAAAGCACAAAACTCCCTTACAGAACTAATTTCAAAGATCAACAGAAAACATGGTAGCATCTATGCAAACATGGCAAATGATATGACAGATTCAGACATGGCAGAAACAACGATAAGTAGGCATGTTGGTGAGATTGTACAACTCACCACAGACCAATACATGGCATG
This sequence comes from Triticum dicoccoides, assembly GCF_002162155.2. NCBI lineage: Eukaryota > Viridiplantae > Streptophyta > Magnoliopsida > Poales > Poaceae > Triticum > Triticum dicoccoides. The sequence continues at coordinate 488,051,947 of NC_041387.1, read as the reverse complement.
TGATGTCAACCAATAGTAAGACGGCATAATTATGAAGCTAAACATGGCAATAACATGGTCATAGGGTGTATGGATCACTAGCAAAACACATGGCAAAACTGAACCTCATGTTAACAGGCTGACAACGACATTATTTAGCAATTTGAGAGCAAGATTACAACAAGCTACAACAGACTATAAATACAACCAGGGGCATAGATGTATAGTTCATGACACGTATAAGAAAACATCCTGAGTGAATATCTCCATATATGCATAGAATGTCTTGTAGCAGTAGGTTTACATAGCATCATGATATAACAGATTCAGCCTTGCAAAACAGTAACAACAAGTACCCTACTTCACGAGCTCGATGCACTCACTAAAATACTCAAAAAAATACATAGATTGCACTACTATAAATATGGCATGATGTATCTCAAAACTCATGTAGACATCAAGCTCATAGGATGCAAACACAAAATACAATAAAAATGACAAATCATCAAGTTATAACAGTTTCAGCAGGTTAACATCATGTAGCACTCCTGCAACGATGATTAGGGCATCAATATGAACTCAAACAAGCATGGCACAATGTAAAAAAATGAAGAGCATCTCATTATGCACCTTTTGATATATCATACATGCAAATCGGAACAGTATGCTAGGAGATATGGCATATCAAAGGGGGCACTAGAATGCAACAATTTAGGGAATTGGGAATTTCGGGGGTCAACCTGCGGGATCTGAATCGGGCGCGGAGATCGAGGGCTTGCCGGAATGGCGCCAGAGGAGACGCTGGAGAGGAGGGAGACGACGGGGGT
>NC_041387.1:487977386-488050413 GCF_002162155.2 Triticum dicoccoides | reverse complement strand
GCGGAGCACGGGGCTCGGGGCGGCGGCGCGGGATCTGGGCCCGCGTGGGCCCGCGACGGGCTCCACGGGCCGCGGTGGCTGGAGGCTCCGGCGGGACACGTGGTGCGCGGTGGTAAGGCACGCGGCGGCAGGCGGACATGTCCGGGTGGCGGGGTTTCGTCCGGTAACGGAGAGGGGAAATTGCTAGGGTTAGGGGTGGATTCATCTGCAAATTTCGGGGGAGAGGGCCTATTTATAGGTAGAAGGAGCTAGGAGACTCCAAATGGAGTGCGGTTTTCGCCCACATGATCATGATCGAATGACCGAGAGCATGGAGGGGGTTTGGATGGGTTATTGGGCCACTTTGGAGGGGTGTTGGGCTGCACACAAAAGAGGCCTTTGCGACTACCCGGTTAACCGTTGGAGTATCAAATGGACTCAAAATGGCATGAAACTTGACAGGCGGTCTACCGGTAGTGTACCAAGGCCGCTTGGCAAACCTCGGTCCATTCCGAGAATGTTTAACACCCGCTCACGAAAAGAGACAAGAAGGGGACGCCGGATGACATAGGAGTGCCGGATTGCAAAACGGACAACGGGGAAAATGCTCAGATGCATGAGACAAACACGTATGCAAAATGAGATGCACTTGATGACATGGAAAAATGCAACACGCAAGGAAATGACATGACAACAATGATGAATAACTGGTGGACACCTGGCGCATCGAATCCGGGGCGTTACATACATGAGTTATGTGATTTGGTGACCGAATGTTGTTCGGAGTCCCGGATGAGAACACGGACATGACGAGGAGTCTCGAAATGTTCGAGAGGTAAAGATTGATATATAGGACGATATTAATCGGACTCCAGAAGTGTTCCGGAGGGTACCGGGTACATATCTGGTCACCGAAAGGGGTTCCGGGCACCCCCCGCAAAAGATATGGGCCTAATGGTCCAAGAGGGGAAATGCACCGGCCACCAGGGGCTGGTGCACCCCCCACAAGGGCTGAAGCAGAGGAGAAGGAAATAGGGGAAGGGAGAAGGAAAGGGGGAATTCGGCCTCCCTCTTCCTTTCCCCTCCTCCCTCCTCTTTCCTTCCTCCTCCGGTAAATAAGAAGGGGGGGCCTAGGATTCAGTTGGACTCTTCCTTCTCCCTCCCACCTATATATATGTGGGGGAGGGGGCACCCCCTAGCACACCCAGATCAATTGTTAGCCATGTGCGGCGCCCCCTCCACTGTTTACTCCCACGATCATATCTTTGTAGTGCTTAGGCGAAGCCCTGCAAGGATCACTTCACCATCACCGTCACCACACCATCGTGATGACGGAACTCATATACTACCTCTACGTCTTACTGGATCAAGAAGGCGAGGGACATCACTGAGCTGAATGTGTGCAGAACTTGGAGGTGTCGCACGTTCGGTATTTGATCGGTGGATCGAGAAGAAAGTTCGACTACATCAACCGTGTTGTGAAATGCTTCCTCTTACGGTCTATGAGGGTACATCTCCTAGATAGATCTTGCGTGAGCATAGGATTTTTTTTGAAATTGCATGCTATGTTCCCCAACAGTGCCATCAAAGCCAGGTCTATGCGTAGATGATATGCACGAGTAGAACACAAAGAGTTGTGGGCAGTGATCGTCATACTACTTACCACCAATGTCCTATTTTGATTCGGCGGTATTGTTGGATGAAGCGCCTGGACCAACCTTACATGACCACGTTCATGAGACCGGTTCCACCGACAGACATGCAACTAGTTTTGCATAAAGGTGGCTGGCGGGTGTCTGTTTCTCCTACTTTAGTTGAATCAAATTTGACCACGGCCAGTCCTTGTTGAAGGTTAAAACAACAAACTTGATAAATCATCGTTGTGGTTTCTATGCCGTAGGTAAGAATGGTTCTTGCTAGAAGCCCGTAGCAGCCATGTAAAACTTGCAACAACAAAGTAGAGGACGTCTAACTTGTTTTTGCAGGGCATGTTGTGATGTTATATGATCAAGACATGCTGTGATATACGTTATTGTATAAGATGATCATGTTTTGTAAAAGGTTATCGGCAACCGGCAGGAGCCTTATGGTTGTCTCTTTATTGTATGAAATGCAAACGCCATGTAATTGCTTTACTTTATCACTATGCGTTAGCGATAGTTGTAGAAGCAATAGTTGGCGAGACGACGACGATGCAACGATTGGGATCAAGGTGTCGAGCTGGTGACGATAGAGATCATGATGATGCTTTGGAGATGGAGATCAAAAGCACAAGATGATGATGGCCATATCATGTCACATATTTTGATTGCATGTGATGTTTATCTTTTATGCATCTTATTTTGCATAGTACGGCGGTAGCATTATAAGATGATCCCTTAACTAAATTTCAAGGAATAAGTGTTCTCCCTGAGTATGCATCGTTGCGACAGTTCGTCATGTTGAGACACCACGTGATGATCAGGTGTGATAGACTCTACATTCACATACAATGGGTGCAAGGCATTTTTGCACATGCGGAATACCTGGGTTAAATTTGACGAGCCTAGCATGTACAGACATGGCCTCGGAACACTGGAGACCGAAAGGTCGAACGTGAATCATATAGTAGATATGATCAACATAGAGACGTTCACCATTGATGATTACCCCATCTCACATGATGATTGGACATGGATTAGTTGATTTGGATAACATATCATTTTGATGACTTGAGGGATGTCTATCTAAGTGGGAGTTCTTAAGTAATTTGATTAATTGAACTTAACTTATCATGAACTTAGTCCTGATAGTATTTGCATATCTATGTTGTAGATCAATGGCCCGTGCTACCGTTCCCCTAAACTTTAATGCGTTCCTAGAGAAAGCTAAGTTGAAAGATGATGGTAGCAACTACACGGACTGGGTCCATAAATTGAGGATTATCCTCATTGTCACACAGAAGAAATATGTCCTTGATGCACCGCTAGGTGAAACTCCAGCTGCAGGAGCAAATGCTGATGTTTTGAACATCTGGCAAGCTCGATCTGATGACTACTCGACAGTTCAGTGTGCCATGCTTTAGGGCTTAGAATCGGGACTTCAAAGACGTTTTGAACGCCATGGAGCATATGAGATGTTCCAAGAGTTGAAGTTAATATTTCAAGCAAATGCCTGAGTTGAGAGATATGAAGTCTCCAACAAGTTCTAGCCGCAAGATGGGGGAGAACAGTTCTGTCAATGAACAAGTACTCAGAATGTCTGGATATCATAATCACTTGACTCAGTTGGGAGTTAATCTTCCAGATGATAGTGATATTGACAGAGTTCTCCAATCACTGCCACCAAGCTACAAAGGCTTCATTATTAACTATAATATGCAAGGGATGGAGAAGAAAATTCCCGAGCTCTTCGTAATGCTCAAAGCTGTGAGGTAGAAATCAAGAAGGAGCATCAAGTGTTGATGGTTAACAAGACCACTAGTTTCAAGATAAAGGGCAAGGGAAAGAAAGGGAACTTCAAGAAGAATGGCAAGCAAGTTGTCACTCTTGGGAAGAAGCCCAAAGCTGGACCCAAGCCTATAACTAAGTGCTTCTACTACAAAGGGACTGGTCACTAGAAGCAGAACTGCCCCACATAAGAAGGATGGCAACGTGAACAAAGGTATATTTGATATACATGTTATTTATGTGTACCTTACTAATGCTCGTAGTAGCGCTTGGGTATTTGATACTGGTTCGATTGCTCACATATGTAACTCAAAACAAGAGTTACGGATTAAATGAAGATTGGCTAAGGACGAGGTGAAGATGCACGTCGGGAATGGTTCCAAGATCGATGTGATCGCTGTCGGCATGCTACCTCTACATCTACCTTTGAGATTAGTTTTAGACCTAAATAATTGTTATTTGGTGCCAGCGTTGAGCATGAACATTATATCTGGATCTTATGTAATGCGAGACGATTATTCATTTAAATCAGAGAATAATGGTTGTTCTATTTATATGAGTAATATCTTTTATGGTCATGCACCCTTGAAGAGTGGTCTATTTCTGTTGAATCTCAATTGTGGTGATACACATATTCATAATATTGATACCAAAAGTTGCAAAGTTGATAATGATAGTGCAACATATTTGTGGCACTGCCGTTTAGGTCATATTGGTGTAAAGCGCATGAAGAAACTCCATGCAGATGGACTTTTGGAATCACTTGATTATGAATCATTTGATACATGCGAACCATACCTCATGGGCAAGATGACTAAAACTCCGTTCTCTGGAACAATGGGGCGAGCCAATGACTTATTGGAAATAATACATACCGATGTATGCGGTCCGATGAGTGTTGAGGCACGTGACGGGTATCATTATTTTCTAACCTTCACAGATGATTTGAGCAGATATGGGCATATCTACTTAATGAAACACAAGTCTGAAATATTTGAAAAGTTTAAAGAATTTCAAAGAGAAGTGGAGAATCATCCTATCAAGAAAATAAAGTTTCTACGATTTGATCACGGAGGCGAATATTTGAGTTATGAGTTTGGCCTTCATTTAAAACAATGTGGAATAGTTTCACAACTCACGCCACCTAGAACACCACAGCATAATGGTGTGTCCGAACGTCGTAATCGTACTTTATTAGATATGGTGCAATCTATGATGTCTCTTACCGATTTACCACTATCGTTTTGGGGTTATGCATTAGAGACAGCTGCATTCATGTTAAATAGGGTGCCGTCTAAATCCTTTGAGATTGTGGTTTGGCAAGAAACCTAAGCTATCGTTTCCTAAAGTTTGGGGTTGTGACACTTATGTCAAAAGGCTTTAGCCTCATAAGCTCGAACCCAGATCGGAGAAGTGCGTCTTCATAGGATACCCTAAGGAAACAATTGGGTACACCTTCTACCACAGATCTGAAGGCAAGATCTTTGTTGCCAAGAATGGAACCTTTCTAGAGAAGGAGTTTCTCTCGAAAGAAGTGAGTGGGAGGAAAGTAGAACTTGATGAGGTAATTGTACCTTCTCTCGAATTGGAAAGTAGCTCATCACAGAAAACCATTCCCGCGATGCCTACACCAACTAGAGAGGAAGCTAATGACGATGATCATGAAAGTTCAGATCAAGTTACTACCAAACCTCGTAGGTCAACCAGAGCATGATTCGCACCAGAGTGGAACGGTAATCCTATTCTGGAAGTCATGTTACTAGACCATGGTGAACCTACGAACTATCAAGAAGTTATGATGAGCCCAGATTCTGATAAATGGCTTGAGGCCATGAAATCTGAGATAGGATCCATGTATGAGAACAAAGTGTGGACTTTGGTGGATTTGCCTGATGATCGGCGAGCCATAGAGAATAAATGGATCTTCAAGAAGAAGATTGAAGCTGATTGTAATGTTACTGTCTACAAAGCTCGACTTGTTACAAAAGGTTTTCAACAAGTTCAAGGAGTTGACCACGATGAGACTTTCTCACCCGTAGCGATGTTTAAGTTTTTCTGAATCATGTTAGCAATTGCCGCATTTTATGATTATCAAACCTGGAAAATGGATGTCAAATCTGCATTCCTTAATGGATTTCTAAAGAAGAGTTGTATATGACGCAACCAGAAGGTTTTGTCGATCCTAAAGGTGCTAACAAAGTGTGCAAGCTCCAGCGATCCATCTATGGACTGGTGCAAGTATCTCGGAGTTGGAATATACGTTTTGATGAGCTGATGAAAGCATATAGTTTTATACAGACTTTCAGAGAAGCCTGCATTTACAAGAAAGTGAGTGGGAGCTCTGTAGCATTTCTAATATTATATGTGGATGACATATTGTTGATTGGAAATGATGTGAAATTTTTGGGTAGCATAAAAGGATACTTGAATAAAAGTTTTTCAATGGAAGACCTCGATGAAGCTGCTTATATATTGGGCATCAAGATCTATAGAGATAGATAAAGATGCTTAATAGGACTTTCACATAGCACATACCTTGACAAAGTTTTGAAGAAGTTCAAAATGGATCAGTCAAAGAAAGGGTTCTTGCCTATGTTGCAAGGTGTGAAATTGAGTCAGACTTAGTGCCCGACCACTGCAGATGATAGAGAGAAAATGAAAGTCATTCCCTATGCCTCAGCCATAGGTTCTATCATGTATGCTATGCTGTGTACCAGACCTGATGTGTGCCTTGCCATAAGTCTGGCAGGGAGGTACGAAAGTAATCCAGGAGTGGATCACTGGACAGCTGTCAAGAACATCCTGAAGTACCTGAAAAGGACTAAAAGGGCGTTATATCGACTAGAGGGGGTGAATAGGAAATTTTTACAAATTCGTCACTGAGGAAATCCTAAGTGAGGAATTTCCTAAGCAATGAAACACTAGCAGCAGAATAAGTACTCAGGCACAAGCATAACAGAGCAATAGCATAGTCATCATGATGAAATGAAACATATAGAGAGCACAGAAAGCATGAAAAACAGGATAAGCAGGCTGAAGACAATGTGACTGAAGAAATAGGATTGAGGAAATTGAGAAAGTCTTCAGTCAAAGTCTTTAGACAGTAACAATCAGGTTCATCAACACATGAATGAAGAAATGAAAGGGTTGTTGGGGATATAACTACTGAGTATAAACCGCCCAGGAAGGGCCGGGTTATACTCGTAACGAGTCATCCATATTGAAGTCCATGAAGACAAGGAGTATGGCGCTTTATTATAGAGATTTAGAGGCCCAGTGCCCAAAGGCGGATTAGGGCCCGTGGACATAAACCGACATATATTGTATAACTTATGTTGTAAGATAGGAAAGGGTAGAAACCGAGCCGGACACGTGTATGAGCCGGCCGGGATTCTGTAAACCGCCGAGCATCAACCTGTGTATATAAAGGGACGACCCGACGGCGGTTCAAGGACAAGAAACAACAAGTCGAGAGCTAGGCAAAGCGGATTCTCTCCCTAGTCATCGAAACCCCATCAATTCCACCACAACTGGATCGTAGGCTTTTACCTTCACCACAAGGGGCCGAACCAGTATAAACTCCCTGTGTCCTTTGTCTGGTTTAACCCCTTCAAGCTAATCTCGTTGCGATGGCTCCACGACTAAGTCGTCACACTAGGACATCTGACGTGATAATTCCACGACAGTTGGCACCCACCGTGGGGCTATCGCACGATGGTTTCAAGTTTTTAGAGGGAAATTTTGAAGGACTCAAGGGATATGCAGTGGGCCGGATGACCAAGAGTCGTCGCGGCAAGCTCTACATCAACGACGCAGGCTGGGGCCCCGACGCCGGATCAATCGAGTATGGGTACCGGGTCCCCTTCGGAGGAATTCATGTCTTCATTGGCAAGATCGGTGAACCGGGCCCTGAGTCGGGCATCTGCGCCGACCTCATTGAGACGGGTTAGCGTGCAAGCCCTGCCCAGGTTCAGCCCGCCATGAAGCATGCGTTCGTGGGATTCATCAATTGTGCGGAGTCTGAACCGGCATCCGACGGTGAGACGGTTGTCTATTCAGATGGCGAATCATCCACCGGCGAGACCGAGTCGCTGTACCAACTGCAAGATGGCCGGTTTGGGGGCTGTTCCGATGGCAATAGTATTCCAGACCCCCTCGAACCGCCAAACCGGGTTGCAATCTTCATGGCCAGTACGCAGCCCACGCAACACTCCTCAGCTGCGGCAGCGATGATTTCCGGATCAGCGGCCGGGGCAGGAGGCCCCGCGCGCCCGCCGGCTCAAGTCCTGTCCGGCTTATTGGATGCCTGGACGACATTGTTGACCATAGAGTTTAACTCGGATAATCAAGATCAGCATAACATGGAGGTCACAAAGCTGCGATATCAGATAACTCAGGCCAAGGAGGACTTGGCGGCTGAGGAAGCCAGGATGGCTGAGGAGCGGGCTGCTTTGGATGCTCAGGCACAATGGATTCAGGCAGAGAATTACTGTCTCATGCTGGATTAGAATGCTTCAAACGAAGTGTTGAGGAGGAGGCACCGATCTCGTCTACCACTGGTTTATGAAGAAATGAACCTCTTTAACATGCCAGGTGTGGGAACCAGTAACCCGACAGCGGTAAACCGGATTGAAGCACCGGGGACGGGAGCGCCGGATCAGGCACGGACGACGGACCTGCCTCGACGGAACTATGACCCGCCTCAGTACATGCCGACACCGCCGGGTAACTTTTCCACCCCTTTAGATAACATGATCGCTATGGAGTCACGATTGGCAGCTATTCTGATGGAAGGCGAGTCCCTAGCAGCGGTCGAAGCGCGATGGGCTAGAGATCTCCTTCAAACGACTATGGTTCAGCAGCAGGCTTATTCGTATAGTCATGATAGGATTCATTTAACCCCTCGCCCGAGACGGAGTTACAGCAGGCATATTGATGAACCGGCTGTGTCAAGCAGTGCGTGGAACCGTAACGCCCCTCGAGGGCCTAACCCGGCGGGCGGTGGTGCAAATGCTCAGGACGTGGTGGATCACGGTAGAGCGCGCTGAGAAGCTGAGTTAGCAGCGCAGTACATGGACCATCAGCTTACTCCGGTTCGTCCGACAACTTCAGTGGAACCAGGTGTGATCTTCAGTTCTTGGGGGGTGCCATGCCTCACCCCGGCTCTACGCAATGTGCGGCTGCCCAAGGACTTCAAGGGCCCACATAAAGTGCCCAATTACACTGCTGACTTACCCCCCGAGTCATGGGTCAAAAGCTATGAGATGGCAATGGAGATGCTGGATGTGGATGAGGCGACATGTGCTAAGTACTTCACCATGATGTTGGAAGGAACAACTCGCACTTGGCTGAAAAGTTTGCCAGCTAACTCCATTGGGTCATGGGCCGAGTTAAAGGCCCGGTTTATACTGAATTTCAAGGACACGTGCAAGCAGCCCATGTCAATTGTGGATTTAGCCGCTTGTGTCCAAGAAGAAGGTGAATCAACAACCCATTGGGTGCGCCGGGTTTCAGAAATCTTGCATTCATCGGACCGCATCAATGCCGATTCAGCAGTTGTAACATTGGAGGGCAATTGCCAGTTTAAGCCTCTGAAGGTGAAGTTGGGACGGCTTAAGCGTCACTGCAATGACATGGGAACGCTTATGGCAGCTTTGGTTAAGTATCCCGACTCTGATAGTACCAAGGACCTTGAGTCTAACAATGAAAAGCCGGGGAAGGGAAAGAAGGGCGGCAGCACCAAAGGGCAGCAGCATAACCCGGTAGGCCAGGGAAACAATGGTAAGCGGAAAGCAGATAATACTTCAGATTTTGTGGCTAACACCAACGCGCAGGATAATGGTCAGCGTCGTAAGGGTAAATCGCCCCCGAGGACTGGAGGATTAGGTGTCAATCTTGAGCGCCTGTTAAACCAGCCTTGCCCAAGGCACGGGAGCGAGAAAAGCCAGCTACGCACCTCTGGAAGGATTGCTTTATTATGCGGGAGTTCAAAAACTCAGATCTTTTCCGATATGATCATGGACCGCCAGGCAGTTCAGGACCCGGGTCTCATGGGCCGGGTTATGGCGGAGGTAATTCCGGCTTAGGATTTCAAGGTAATCAGGGCGGACATGGCAATCAAGGCAATCAGGGCAACCAGGGTGGTTATAATCAGCAGGGGAATCAACGGCATCAACAGTCAGGTTACTAGAGCCACCCGAAGCAGTTGAATAGTGGGCAGTACCATGTCTTCACCACTAGCCTGTGTAAGCGCGATCAGAAGGTTCATAAAAGGGCAGTAAACTCCGTTGAGCTGGCGGTGCCCCATTACTTGCGCTGGTCTGAACAACCTATTGTGTGGAGTCGAGAGGATGATCCGCCCCGGGTTGATAATCCGGGTCATCTGGCATTGGTGGTGGCGCCTCAGGTTGGAGGTTATAAGTTCACCAAGGTGCTCATGGATGGCGGGAGCAGTATCAACATCTTGTATTATGAAACCTTCCGTCGCATGGGGTTGACAGACAAGAATCTTAAACCGTCAAACACCGTTTTTCATGGTGTGGTGCCAGGTAAATCGGCTTATCCAGTCGGTAAGATAGCTTTGGAGGTTGCTTTTGGAGATGATCATGATTCAAGATCAGAGACATTGACTTTTGAAGTGGTGAAAATCAAGAGCCCGTACCATGCCCTGTTTGGACGGCCGGCTTATGCTAAGTTCATGGCAAGGCCCTGTTATGTTTATCTGCAGCTCAAGATGCCAGGTCATAAGGGGACCATCACAGTACATGGAAGCCGAAAGATTGCTTTGGAATGTGAGGAAGGTGATGTGGCCTATGTTGAGTCGGTTTGTGCAACAGAGGAGTTGAAGTTCTACAAAGACAATGTTGATCCGGTGGATATGACTTCTTTGAAAAAACCAACTACGGAGCATGATCCGGCTTTGAAGTTTAAATCGGCTGATGAGACTAAGTTGGTTGATTTTGTTCATGGCGATTCATCCAAGCAGTTTAGCATCAGCGCTAACCTGGATACCAAATAGGAAAGCACGCTCATCGAGTTCATCCGTGAGAACCGGGACATCTTTGCATGGAAACCTTCTGACATGCCAAGTGTACCAAGGGAACTCGCTGAGCACACTCCTAATATTGATCCCAAGTTTAAACTGGTCAAGCAGTTTCTCCATCGGTTCAATGAAGAAAGATGCAAAGCCATCGGTGAGGAGGTAGCCCGACTCTCGGCAGCGGGGTTTATTGTGGAGGTTTTTCACCCTGAGTGGTTAGCTAACCCGGTGCTAGTACTTAAGAAGAATGGCAGTTGGCGTATGTGTGTGGATTACACAGATTTGAACAAGGCTTGTCCAGCCGATCCCTTTGCTCTCCCTCGTATTGATCAAATTATTGATGCTACGGCGTGTTGTGAGCGTTTGAGCTTCCTGGATGCTTATTCTGGTTATCATCAGATCAAAATGGCAGTTAAGGACCAGGAGAAGACAACTTTCATAACTCCCTTTGGAGCCTTCTGCTATGTATCTATGCCTTTTGGACTCAAGAGTGCCCAGGCGACTTATCAGCGATGTGTGCAGAATTGTCTTCATAATCATATTGGGCGCAATGTTCATGCTTATGTGGATGATATCGTGGTGAAGTCCAAGAAAGCGGAGATGTTAATAGATGATTTGAAGGAAACTTTTGATCATCTCCGAGTTTATAAGATGATGCTTAATCCGGCCAAGTGTGTTTTTGGTGTACCGATAGGCAAGCTCTTGGGTTTTCTGGTGTCTAACAGGGGCATTGAAGCTAATCCGGAAAAGATCAAGGCTACCACGTCTCTGGCTAAACCGGCGTGTATCAACAATGTTCAATGTCTGGCGGGTCGTATTGCAGCGCTAAGCCGGTTTATCAGCCTGTTGGGAGAGAAGGCTATCCCTCTATATCAGATGATGAAAAAGACAGAAAACTTTGTCTGGAGTGATGCTGCTAATGCAGCGTCAGAGGATCTGAGAAGCAGTTAGTTGAGCCACCTGTTCTTGCTGCCCCTATTGATAAAGAACCATTGCTGTTATACGTGGCTGCTAATGCCCGGGCTGTCAGCGTGGCTATTGTGGTGGAGCGCAAGGAGGCAGGCAAGGAGTATCCGGTTCAGCGGCCGATTTATTATATCAGTGAGGTGCTAATTGAATCAAAGCAGAGATATCTGCATTGGTAGAAGCTTGTGTATGGAGTCTTCATGGCGAGCCAGAAGCTTAAGCAATACTTTCATGGCCATCCCATCACTGTGGTTAGTTCTGCTCCTTTGGGAGATATCATCCAGAACAGGGAAGCGACTGGCCGAGTTGCTAAGTGGGCTATCGAGCTTGGACCTCACGGGTTAAAATATATGCCTCGTATGACCATCAAGTCCCAAGCACTCGTGGATTTCATCAATGACTGGACAGAGTTACAGGTGCTGGAGGATAAACCGGATAACACATACTGGACTATTCACTTCGACGGGTCCAGACAATTGGAGGGCTCGGAGGCTGGAGTGGTTCTTACTTCCCCTCGAGGTGACAAATTTTGTTATGTCCTTCGCTTGATGTTTCCTTGTACTAACAATGCAGTTGAGTATGAGGCCTTGCTCCACGGTCTTCGGGTGGCTAAGGAAATGAATTTAATCCGGGTGTGATGCTTTAGGGACTCTGATTTAGTGGCTCAGCAAGTCTCTAGTACTTGGGATTCTAAGGATCCACTCATGGTGGCTTATCGACGCGAGGTGGATGTTATTGCTGGTCACTTCAAGGGTTACCAGGTCGAGCACATTGATCGGCGCAAGAATGAAGCGGCAGACGCTTTAAGGCTAGCCATTGTTTTCTTTGGGTGTATCCACCACATAACATCGTCGTCCATATAGTCGATGTCTTCGGAGTTGAAGTCAAGCGCGTCGGTTAAGTCATCGATAGTGGCTATTAAGTGGGTGGTGGGTGGGGAACGAATTTCTTCGTCGTCCTCTTCCCACTCAAGCCGGACATAGTTCAGCCAAGAGTCCCTAACAAAGAGAGAGACCTTAATGAGTTTAGCACATCACCCAAGGCCGAGTGCTGAAAGATGTTCGTGGAGGTGAACTCCATAACCGGTGCCCAATCAGATTCGATAGGCACGGGCTTACGCGGTTCAGATCCTGTAGCCGGAGACGAGTCCGAGGGTCGGTGATACCGGCCTCATAAGAGGTGGGATCAGTATTCGGCTCCTAGGTCGATGAGTGTGCGGCCTCCGTGGCGGGGTCCATCCACCCGTCCCCGGATGGTGCAATCTGCTCCGGATTGATTCCCGGGGCAGCCGCAAGTGCGATCCCCTGAATATTGTCCGATGGCAGATCTAATTCATGCTCATCGGGACTGTCTTGTGCACCTGACACGGGCTCGAATCCGTCGAAGATCAAGTGTCCGCGGATGTCAGCAGTGTAGTTCAAGTTTCCAAACCTGACCTGATGGCCAGGGGCGTAGCTATCGATCTGCTCTAGATGGCCAAGCGCATTGGCCCGCAGTATGAAGCTGCCGAATACAAAGATCTTTTCGAGAAGGAAAACCTCCCCTGGACCGCATTGTTGAAGATGATCGAAGGAGCCATCAAGCCTTATCATGACGACACAGTGGAACTCTCAATGAAAGCACCAATGTCGGTGTCAAAACCAGCGGATCTCGGGTAGGGGGTCCCGAACTGTGCGTCTAAGGCTAATGGTAACAGGAGGCGGGGGACACGATGTTTACCCAGGTTCAGGCCCTCTCGATGGAGGTAATAACCTACTTCCTGCTTGATTGATCTTGATGATATGAGTATTACAAGAGTTGATCTACCACGAGATCGTAGAGGCTAAACCCTAGAAGCTAGCCTATGATTATGATTGTTGTTGTCCTACGGACTAAACCCTCCGATTTATATAGACACCGGAGGAGGCTAGGGTTACACAGAGTTGGTTACAGAGAAGGAGATCTACATATCCGAATTGCCAAGCTTGCCTTCCATGCAAAGGAGAGTCCCATCCGGACACGGGACAAAGTCTTCAATCTTGTATCTTTATAGTCCAACAGTCCGGCCAAAGTATATAGTCCGGTTGTCCGAGGACCCCTTAATCCAGGACTCCATCAGCGGACACTTTAAGACGGCTGGGGTCTCAGAGTAAACCGGTTCTGCCCAATGTATTTCTTGACGTTTTGCATAACCCGTCAGTTAAACTACCAATGGAGGAGGATCTGGCTGTTCCTGACCCAGAGGCTCAATTGGTGGTGGTTCTTCATGCTATCCCTGATTGGACGGTGCCATACCTGCCGTACATGACCAGGGGTGAGTTACTCGAGGATGAAGTTTTGGCCAGACAGATAATCCGGCGGTCCAAGTCCATGACTATTGTCAATGGCGAGTTACATCACTGCAGTGTCTCGGGGGCGTTTCAGTGCTGCGTTTCTCCTGAAGAAGGCTCTGAGATTTTGCGTGAAATCCACGAAGGGGATTGTGGTCATCATGCCGGTTCAAAATCTCTTGTGGCCAAAGCTTTCTGACACGGTTTCTACTGGCTAACGGCTCATGCTGATGCTGAGGATTTGGTCAGGAAGTGTGACGGGTGTCAGAAGTTTTCACGCCGAGCCCATGTTCCAGCTCAGGAGTTGAGGATGATTGCAATCACTTGGCCGTTTGCAACCTAGGTGCTGGATATGGTTAGGCCCTTTAGGAGGTCCAAGGATAAGAAGACCCACTTACTGGTGGCGATTGATAAGTTCACTAAGTGGGTAGAAGCGGAGCCAGTCAGCAAGTGTGATGCAGCCACGGCGGTTCAGTTCATGAAGAAGGTGATTTTCCGTTTTGGTTTTCCACACAGCATCATAACAGATAATGGCAGGAATCTCTCCAAGGGCGGTATGGAAGACTTTTGTCAACGTGAGCACATCCGGCTTGATGTGTCATTGGTGGCTCACCCCCAGTCTAATGGTCAAGCTGAGAGAACTAATCAAGAAATCCTGAAAGGCATCAAGCCCCCGGCTTATGGTTCCTTTACAGAGGACGCCACGTTGTTGGGTGGAAGATCTGCCTTCCATATTGTGGAGCATTAATACCACCCCCAATAGATCTACGGGTTATACACCCTTCTTCATGCTTTATGGAGTAGAATCATTTCTCCCCATTGATATTCGCCATGACTCGCCTCGGGTGGCAGCTTACATTGAAGCAGACAACGAACAAGCATGCCAAGACGCATTGGACCTGTTAGATGAAAAACGGGACATAGCGGTGGCTCGTTCGGTGATTTATCAGCAAGATCTGCGGCGTTATCACAGTCGCTGGGTTAAAACCAGAGCTTTCCAAGAAGGCGACTTAGTGCTCCGGCTTATCCAAGATCAGACCGATATGCACAAGTTATGCCCACCTTGGGAAGGACCCTTTGTGGTCAGCAAGAATCTAAACAACGGGTCATACTACCTTATCGATGTTCGAGAGCACAAAGACTCACGCAAATCGGAGGAGGAGACCCGCCGGCCGTGGAATATTGTTCATCTTCGGCCTTACTACACCTGAGCCATAGGCTCCTATTATGTACATATTCTCGACAATGTATATATTATGATCAATATAATAAACCGGCATCCTTGCTAAAGTGGGGCCTCTGCCATTCTTCCTTAAAGTTTTCTTTGTTACATGGGGGCTTCTATTGATAAAACGGAGTTCTGATTGTCCATCAATCCGGCTTATAAAGCTACAAAAAAAAGAGCTTGGGGGCTTCATACCCAAAATCATAAGAAGCCAAAGAGAGTTTGTTGTAAAGCACAACTCAAACATAGGCGCCCACTGAGCACAACTCAAAATATTGCTTGGGAGCTCTTTGCTTCTACAAGAACAAAGAGTCTACAACCTTGCAACAGGCTATAAAAGACAGGCTTGAAAGCCAAGTGTATTCACCTAAAACCCCGGGTTATCCTGCCTTTTTAAGTAAGTCACTCCATCCAAGTAATCCTGGTAAGATCCGTCGAACGCTTGACAGTCAATCTTATAAAGACCCTGAATTTGTCATAGTTAAATTGATGATTGGTTAATGTGAGGTCCATCTTATAAGGCTTTGTAAAATGGTTTAACTCAGTGGCCTGGCAGCCCATGAAAAGCCTCGCCTTTTTTGCATGTTTTCTTCGCAAATCTTTCTTTTTGATGTTTATTTCAATGAGGTTTATATTAAATCCAGTGCTTATTAACTCGGTCTGGCTTTTGAGTTGCCAAGTACAAACTTACAAGATGACCGGTATCAATTGACCCGGTTTGGCTTTCAACTATAAGTTGTCAGCATATGATCAACTATAATCCGGTGTTTGTTAACCCGGTCTGGCTTTGACTACAAGTCGCCAGTATGATATATGAATAATCCGGTGTTTATTATAACCCGGTACAGCTTCATTATAAACCGACAAAACATGCTGGGAGTACTCAAGATTTGGGTTATCACCCTTACTACATTAAGTTGGTAAACCAACAATATGATTCAGTGTCACAGGTATGATGTATTTCATATTTTCTTAAAGGTACAACCTTGGTTATAAACCCTGGTTTTATGTTGGGTATTATGACCCGTCCGGCAGTAAACCGCCAGGGCAGTTTAAGTTTGTTATATGTAGAAATAGGGTTGAATAAAGCTGCTAAGGATCATAAGCAGACATAGCATAATCATGACAGATTAATAGTATTATGCAAAGTGAATATGCACAATGGCATAGCAGACCAAGTGTTTAAACTAGCCTATTACAAGGCGCTTTGATGGCCCAAAAGGATAATTGTTTATCACATGGATGGCAGTGTGCAGAAACTAAACCGGCCTCTGGATCATGATTCTTCACCAGGCTGACATGAAGGCTGTGGATCATCCTGCGCCGGTTCACCCTCCTCCTCTCCACCCAGTGGCTGGAAGTTAGTGGTTGCCCAGTCAATTCCAGTTAAGGCTCGGAAGACAACTTCATCACTTATAAGGGTCGACGGTTCAACATTAGGGGTGTAAGTATGCTTATGGATTGGCGGGATAAGATTTTGCACATCATAAGTCTATGCGTTAACCCGTTTGTTGTTGGCATCATGAATCGTCTGGTAAAACGACAAATCAGTGTCTTTAGCCAGTTTGCTTGCCAGTGGACGCATTTCCCTCATGATGGCCCTGAGGTCATCATTATCAAAATCTGACCCATCCTCTTTTTGGCATGGATAACCGTTTCCAATGTCTTCCGGATCAAGGTCAGATATCCAGGCCTGGGCCCGAGTCAATGCGGTAAGAGCACCGGCCCTAGCAGCTGATTTTTTCAATTCCTCAAGCTGGGCAGGCATCATGGATAATTGTTCCAACGTTTCCTTGATTAAATTTGGGGGCGGTATACTATGTGAAGCTGTGCAGATGACCCGTTGAACACCGATATATAATTGCTCTATCAATGTATAGGCAGCCTTCAGTTTTTTGCACATATCCGAGCCAAGATGAGTAACACGGCTACCTGCAATGGTCAAAGTATTATTAAACCAGCAGTTTCATGGACATTATTTCTTTAAAGCTTATGAAGAGGTTATTTACTGAAGACAACAGAGGTCATAGCATTGATTTGTCGCTTCAAGCCGGTCAGTTCTTCTGCTACCGGGTTAAGGGCTGCTTCAGCATCCTCCGCCCGCTTTAGCAAAGTTGCTTTTTCAGCATCCCATCCTGCCCATTCACCTTTGAAGTTGTCCTTCAGCTGTTCCATAGATGTTAAAGCGCTGGTCAGCTCTTCTTTAGCTTTGGAAGTTTCCGCTTGCTGGGACTTAATATTTTCTTGAAGGTCGGCGATTTGAGATTCCTTTTTGCTCAGATCATCCTAGAGGAGACATTTCATGTGTTAGTACTGCAATCTGAAGTCCCAAGCACATAACAAGTTATACACTTGGCACTTGGGGGCTAATGCATATTGCTTTTTATCAGTTGTCATTTTAAAGTCCCAAGCACATAACAAGTTATATACTTGGCACTAGGGGGCTAATGCATATTTGCTCAAGTTCAGGTTATGGATTTTTTCCTATTCAGTCGGATTACAACGATGATTATCAAGAATTTTGGAAGCTGCATGACAGAGATGTACCACTTCATCCTAAAGGTATAAAGCGGTCCCTGGGGGCTATGCAAGAAAAACTAAATATAGTTCTACTAGAAGTCCCGGTTCACAATAACATTATGAACCGGCCATTGAGGGCTACTGGAATTGATAGCCTAAACCAGTCATAAGGAAAGAAAGCTTATGCAAGAGTGAGTGATATTTACCTCATACCATTCCTTCATCAGGCCCACTAAACCGGCTTCATAGTCGCGGCTTATGTATAGGCGGTTTAAAAATCCAGAATGAATGTCTTGGGCATTGAGGTGGGCATAGCTTGATAAATTTGTTTTCCACTTGCCCTTGTCCATAGCAGAAAATTCTTCCTTGGCACTATGCTTTGATAAAGCGATAGGATTGCCAGGGGAGGTGAAACCAAAGCCAATAACAACAAAATCATCATCAGCACCTTTAGCCGGGCTTGGCAGATCATTAGCATGAGCCGATGGATCAATATCCATGTTCTCAGCTTCAGTTGTTTGATCCGGAAATGACAGGCCATCAGGAATATTATCAGCATCTAGTTGAGACGGTTCAGGAGTTTGTTCCGTTTCATCCCGATTGGGGTCTTCAGCCGGTTTGGTCACTTTGGCCTTATTGCTGGTTCTGGCTTTGGCCCTACCAAATAATAAGTATGCGTCAAAACAGTGCAAGGATCAAAATATAAAGGTATGACAGATTAGCAAAATCTGCTCACCCAGGAACCGTTTTAAGGGTTGGAAGCTTCGTCGATGTTGATTCGCCAGAAGATGAATGGGAGGTCCCCTGGTAATTCATGTTAGACGAATTAAGAGGATATCGGAAATAACCTGCCCTGGGATAAGGTGTATCAGAAGTATAAGAGACCTCTTGGCGATGTTTACGAACTGGAGAGTTCGGTAAACCGTA
The DNA here is from genome assembly GCF_002162155.2 of Triticum dicoccoides. Classification (NCBI taxonomy): domain Eukaryota; kingdom Viridiplantae; phylum Streptophyta; class Magnoliopsida; order Poales; family Poaceae; genus Triticum; species Triticum dicoccoides. The sequence goes on along the minus strand of NC_041387.1, from coordinate 488,032,020 downwards.
GGAGGTAACCACTTGGCCGCTATGCCGGGTTGTGCGGCGAGCTTCATGCTGCTGTGTCTTCAAAAGAAAGTGCAGATCTGAGTAAGCAAGAGGGTGTGAAAATCTTACTTTCCGGACTGCTTGATGGGTTTTTGGTGTTGGCACAGGATCTGAGTCCGAAGAAATAATAGTTACCTCTACATCACCAGCACGGCTAGCTTCCGCGTCATCCTGATAATGATCATTGTCAATGAGGTGTATGAAAAAAGAACCAAGAGAGTCAAGTTCTACCTCTGATTCCAGATCGTCAAGTTCTTCATCATTGGGTAGGTCAGAGGACTCGGCGGTTTTCTTCTTCGCAGGCTTCTTTGTAACTTTGGTCTTGGTGCGAGGCGCTTTCACCGGTTTATCCTGCGGCTTCGCCGGTTTATCCTGCATTTTCCTCTTCCAGAACGGATCATCACCCTGCACAGATGGACAACAAGTTATAAAGGAATATTTAGGAGGGGATGGATTAAGACAAGAATGATGCAATTCTTACAGCTGGCGGTTTATTGGAAACGCCGAAAGGACTGAGCCCTGTCTTGCTACACTCAGATACCGGTTCATCTAGCATTTTCTTGACAGATTCAGTAATTTCCTCATCAGTTAGCTGAATGTCAATATGCCGTCGAGGATCTTTGAGATCTCCTGTGTACTCGCACATTAAATCAGGGCGACGTCTTAAGGGCAAGATACTCCAAGAGACCCAGCAGCGGACAAAGTCGATGCCAGTTAAACCGTTCGCCATAAAGGCTTGGAGCTTTTAAAGTTGTGGTGCATACTTGGCTCGTTCCTTTGCAGTGAGTCGTTGGGGAACTGGATGCTTATTGGTAAGCCGGTGAGCACGATAACCCGACAGAGGATTTTCGTCATCTGGAGCTGTGTTTCGGCAATAAAACTAAGTCTGATTCCAATCTTTGGGGTGGCTATGATGCTTTGTGGGAGGGAAATTGACATCTTTCCTCTTTTGAATTGAAATGCCGCCAAGTTTAGTGTTGGGCCCGTCCGTAAATTCAGTACAGCGGTTTAATTAAAAGAAGTCCCGGAATAACTCAGCAGTAGGTTCTTCTTGTAGAGAAGCCTCGCAAAATACTTGAAAATTGCAAATATTGGACACGGAGTTCGGTCCAATATCTTGAGGGCGGATTTGGAAGCTGGCAACCATGCCATGGAAGAATATTGATCCGGGAGCCCTCGACTCAGATGATCAGCAAACACAATCACCACTCCATCCTTGGGCTTAGGAGGATTTTCTGGACCGGGGAGCCACCAGTGGATGGTCTCTTTACTCGCTAAAGCACCAGTTGCAACACACCCGGCCAGCTGTTCTTCTGTAAGCTGGGAAGGGACCCAGTTGCAAGCATAAAATTGTTTGTCCATTTCAACAAAAAGCTGGAAAAAGATCAATGCCGGTTTAAGATTCATGGCTAACAAGTATAAAGCAACGCAGGGTCATAGGGAGAAAACGTTGAGGCATATATACATATCAAACCGGAGTCAGACATTGGCAGGGTTATAGAAATGACAAATTGGCGGTTTAAGAGAGGGCTAATGCTACTTGGCGGGTTATAATCTTCTTAAGGTTAAACCGCCTACATTGGTGTGGAAGGAACAAATCTGAAAAAACTGCTTAGTGTTGCACTAACAGGTTTTACAGATTGACACTATAATTTTGGATCTACCGCAGTTCAAAAAAGGGAGAAAATTCTAAAACCCTAAGTTGTGATAGCGGAACAGTTAAAGATACAGATGAGATCTTCTACTTAGATGAGATGCATTAATGGAAAGAAGGACTATGGATATTGTTATACGGGATAAAAATCAAGGTTTGAATCAAGAGCTATTGTGCAATAATGAAAACTGACGAACACCGAGGAACACCGAAAAACACCGTTAAACACTGAAACCCTAGTAGTAGATCTGGGGTGGAAAGAAAGAAGACTTACTGAGGCTGAAGAAGCAGCGGAGAGGCGCCACGTTTTTCTGGTATGTTCAGGGTGATGCAGCGGCCGGAGTGAGGTCGAAGACGAGGCTTGACGGCGGCGGCTGAGCTCGAAGCACTGGGGCGGCGCGAGGAAGACAACGAGGCAAAGAGGCACGAAGGGGAAAGGTGAAAATGACCCCGGTCCTATTTATAAAGTGAAGGGATAAGTGACAGGTGCAAGAATCGAGGAGCCCAAAGAATGGATAAGTGACAGAGTTGTTGCCTCGACGTTTGGAGGCTCATTAATAAAAGGGAGGTATGTACGGTTTTTAATAAGCAGGTGACATCATGGCGGTCTATTACAATCTTGGAAGATGACGTCATGGAGGATTACAAGGTTCACACGAAGGTGTTCAAGAAGGAGTTTTCTTAAGTGTGGAAGATTGACATGAACAGGTTCAAGTCAATCTGGGGCCTAATGTTGGGGATATAACTACTGAGTATAAACCGCCAAGGAAGGGCCGGGTTATACTCGTAACGAGTCATCCATATTGAAGCCCATGAAGACAAGGAGTATGGCACTTTATTATAGAGATTTAGAGGCCCAGGGCCCAAAGGCGGATTAGGGCCCGTGGACATAAACCGACATATATTGTATAATTTGTGTTGTAAGATAGGAAAAGGTAGAAACCGAGTCGGACACGTGTATGAGCCGGCCGGGATTCTGTAAACCGTCGGGCATCAACCTGTGTATATAAAGGGACGACCCGGTGGCGGTTCAAGGACAAGAAACAAGAACTCGAGAGCTAGGCAAAGCGGATTCGCTCCCTAGTCATCAAACCCCCATCAATTCCACCACAACTGGATTGTAGGCTTTTACCTTCACCGCAAGGGGCCGAACCAGTATAAACTCCCCGTGTCCTTTGTTCGGTTTACCCCCTTTAAGCTAATCTCGTTGCGATGGCTCCACAACTAAGTCCTCACACTAGGACATCTGACGTGATAATTCCACGACAAGGGTTGAGGAGATAGAACAAGTAGCTTGGTGAAGACGATGATTTGGTAGACCGGTTCCAACTGCTGTGACAGTTGTACGTCTGGTTGTAGCGGCTAGGTATTTAAACCTGAGGACACACAGTCCTCACCATATTCTCCTTGAGCTAAAGTCACACATACCTCGCCCAATCACTCATGGTAAGTTTTCAAGTGACTTCCAAACCTTCACACACTTGGTCAGTTGGCGATCCACAATACCTCTTGGGTGCTCTAGACCATACGCCTGGAGGATGCACAATCCTCAAAAGGTAACAAGTGTCGGTTCCACACAGGAACAATCTCTTCAGTGATGCTCAATCACTTTGGATTGTAGGTGTTTGGGTTTGGGTTTTCCTCACTGATGATTTGCGCTCAAAGTCCTCGGAGGATGGGATGCTCTCAATGACATGTGTCAGTTTCTCTCGGAGCAGCCAACCAGCTAGTGGTTGAAGATGGTGGCTATTTATAGCCTAGGGAGCAGCCCGACATGATAAGACATAAATTCCCTTCAATGATATGACTGTTAGGTGGGTAGGTTATTTTGGATAGCTGGCGCGTAGCACAACAATGGTCGGAAATTTGAGCTCTCAAATTCCTCAAGGCTATCATGTTCCTCACTATGTAGGCAATCCGCACTGGCGAATTCCTAACTCCTCAGTCAGACAAATGAAGGAAATATGCCCTAGAGGCAATAATAAAGTTATTATTTATTTCCTCATATCATGATAAATGTTTATTATTCATGCTAGAATTGTATTAACCAGAAACATAATAAATGTGTGAATACATAGACAAACATAGTGTCACTAGTATGCCTCTACTTGACTAGCTCGTTAATCAAAGATGGTTAAGTTTCCTAACCATAGACATAAGTTGTCATTTGATTAATGGGATCACATCATTAGGAGAATGATGTGATTGACTTGACCCATTACGTTAGCTTAGCACTTGATCGTTTAGTATGTTGCTATTGCTTTCTTCATGACTTATACATGTTCCTATGACTATGAGATTATGCAACTCCCGTTTATCGGAGGAACACTTTGTGTGCTACCAAACATCACAACATAACTGGGTGATTATAAAGGTGCTCTACAGGTGCCTCCGAAGGTACTTGTTGAGTTGGCGTATTTTGAGATTAGGATTTGTCACTCCGATTGTCGGAGAGGTATCTCTGGGCCCTCTCGGTAATGCACATCACTATAAGCCTTGCAACCAATGTGACTAATGAGTTAGTTGCGGGATGATGCATTACATAACGAGTAAAGAGACTTGCTGGTAACGAGATTGAACTAGGTATTGAGATACGATGATCGAATCTCGGGCAAGTAACATACCGATGACAAAGGGAACAACGTATGTTGTTATGCGGTTTGACCGATAAAGATCTTCGTAGAATATGTGGGAACCAATATGAGCATCCAGGTTCCGCTATTGGTTATTGACCGGAGATGTGTCTCGGTCATGTCTACATAGTTCTCGAACCCGTAGGGTCCGCACGCTTAAAGTTTGGTGACGATCCGTATTATGAGTTTTTATGTTTTGATGTATCGAAGGTAGTTCGGAGTCTCGAATATGATCACGGACATGACGAGGAGTCTTGAAATGGTCGAGACGTAAAGATCGATATATTGGACGACTATGTTCGGACATCAAAAGTGTTTCGGGAGGTTTCAGACATTTACGGGAGTACCGGGGGGGTTACCGGAACCCCCCGGGGAGTATATTGGGCCTAATGGGCCTTAGTGGGAGAAGAGGAGGGGCGGCCAGGGCAGCCGCGCCCCCTCCCCCTCTAGTCCGAATTGGACAAGGAGGGGGGCGGTGCCCCCTTTTTCCTTCTCCTCCTATCTCCCTTCCTTCCCTTCTTCTACTCCTACAAGGAAAGGAGGACTCCTACTCCCGGTGGGAGCAGGACTCCCCCCTTGGCGCGCCCTCCTCCTGGTCGACCGCCTCCCCCCTTGCTCCTTTATATACGGGGGCAGGGGGGCTACTCTAGGCACACAAGTTGATCTGCTGATCTCTCCTAGCTGTGTGCGGTGCCCCCCTCCACCATATTTCACCTCAGTCATACCGTAGCGGGCTTAGGCGAAGCCCTGCGTCGGTAGCAACATCGTCACCGTCATCACACCGTCGTGCTGATGGAACTCTCCTGTGAAGCTCTGCTGGATCGGAGTTCGCGGGACATCATCGAGCTGAACGTGTGCTGAACTCGGAGGTGCCATACGTTCGGTACTTGGATCGGTCGGATCGTGAAGACGTACGACTACATCAACCGAGTTGTGCTAATGCTTCCGCTTTCAGTCTACGAGGGTACGTGGACTCACTCTCGCCACTCATTGCTATGCATCACCATGATCTTGCGTGTGCGTAGGAATTTTTTTGAAATTACTATGTTCCCCAACAGTGGCATCCGAGCCAGGTTTATGCGTAGATGTTATATGCACGAGTAGAACACAAGTAAGTTGTGGGCGATACAAGTCATACTGTTTACCAGCATGTCATACTTTGGTTCGGCGGTATTGTTGGATGAAGCGGCCCAGACCGACATTATGCGTACGCCTATGCGAGACTGGTTCTACCGATGTGCTTTGCACACAGGTGGCTGGTGGGTGTCTGTTTCTCCAACTTTAGTTGAACCGAGTGTGGCTACGCCCGGTCCCTGTGAAGGTTAAAATAGCTCTAACTTGACGAAATGTCGTTGTGGTTTTGATGCGTTGGTAAAAACGGTTCTGTCTCAGCCCGTAGCGGCCACGTAAAACTTGCAACAACAAAGTAGAGGACGTCTAACTTGTTTTTGCAGGGCATGCTGTGATGTGATGTGGTCAAGACATGATGCTATATTTTATTGTGTGAGATGATCATGTTTTGTAACCGAGTTATCGGCAACTGGCAGGAGCCATATGGTTGTCACTTTATTGTACGCAATGCAATCGCCCTTTAATTGCTTTACTTTATCAGTAAGCGGTAGCGATAGTCGTAGAAGCAATAGTTGGCCAGACGACAAATATGTTACGATGGAGATCAAGGTGTCGCGCCGGTGATGATGGTGATCATGATGGTGCTTCGGAGATGGAGATCACAAGCACAAGATGATGATGGCCATATCATATCACTTATATTGATTGCATGTGATGTTTGTCCTTTATGCATCTTATTTTTCTTTGATTGACGATAGCATTATAAGATTATCTCTCACTAAATTTCAAGGTAAAAGTGTTCTCCCTGAGTATGCACCATTGCCAAAGTTCGTCGTGCCGAGACACCACATGATGATCGGGTGTGATAAGCTCAATGTTCATCTACAACGGGTGCAAGCCAATTTTGCACACGCAGAATACTCGGGTTAAACTTGACAAGCCTAGCATATGCAGATATGGCCTCGGAACACTGAGACCGAAAGGTCAAGCATGAATCATATAGTAGATATGATCAACATAATGATGTTCACCATTGGAAACTACTCCATTTCACGTGATGATCTGTTATGGTTTAGTTGATTTGGATCACGTGATCACTTAGATGATTAGAGAGATGTCTATCTAAGTGGGAGTTCTTAAGTAATATGATTAATTGAACTTAAATTTATCATGAACTTAGTACCTGGTAGTATTTTGCTGGTCTATGTTATTGTAGATAGATGGCCCATGCTGTTGTTCCGTTGAATTTTAATGCATTCCTTGAGAAAGCAAAGTTGAAAGATGATGGTAGCAATTACACGGACTGGGTCCATAACTTGAGGATTATCCTCATTGCTGCACAGAAGAATTACGTCCTGGAAGCACCGCTGGGTGCCAGGCCTGCTGCAGATGCAACTGTAGACGTTGTGAATGTTTGGCAGAGCAAAGCTGATGACTACTCGATAGTTCAGTGTGCCATGCTTTACGGCTTAGAACCGAGACTTCAACGACGTTTTGAACGTCATGGAGCATATGAGATGTTCCAGGAGTTGAAGTTAATATTTCAAGCAAATGACTGGATTGAGAGATATGAAGTCTCCAATAAGTTCTACAGCTGCAAGATGGAGGAGAATAGTTCTGTCTGTGAACATATACTCAAAATGTCTGGGTATAACAATCACTTGATTCAACTGGGAGTTAATCTTCTGGATGATAGTGTCATTGACAGAATTCTTCAATCACTGCCACAAAGCTACATGAGCTTTGTGATGAACTATAATATGCAAGGGATGAATAAGACAATTCCCGAGCTCTTCGCAATGCTAAAGGCTACGGAGGTAGAAATCAAGAAGGAGCATCAAGTGTTGATGGTCAACAAGACCACCAGTTTCAAGAAAAAGGCCAAAGGGAAGAAAAAGGGGAACTTCAAGAAGAACAACAAACAAGTTGCTTCTCAAGAGAAGAAACCCAAGTCTGGACTTCTACTGCAAGAAGACTGGTCACTGGAAGCGGAACTGCCCCAAGTATTTGGCGGATAAGAAGGTTGGCAATGTGAACAAAGGTATATGTGATATACATGTTATTGATGTGTACCTTACTAGAGCTCCCAGTAGCACCTGGGTATTTGATACTGGTTCTGTTGCTAATATTTGCAACTCGAAACAGGGACTACGGATTAAGCGAAGACTAGCTAAGGACGAGGTGACGATGCACGTGGGAAATGGTTCCAAAGTCGATGTGATCGCCGTCGGCACGCTACCTCTACATCTACCTTCGGGATTAGTTTTAGACCTAAATAATTGTTAATTGGTGCCAGCGTTGAGCATGAACATTATATCTGGATCCTATTTAATGCGAGACTATTATTCATTTAAATCTAAGAATAATGTTGTTCTATTTATATGAGTAATATCTTTTATGGTCATGCACCCTTGAAGAGTGGTCTATTCGTGTTAAATCTCGATAGTAGTGACACACATATTCATAATGTTGAAGCCAAAAGATGCAGAGTTGATAATGATAGTGCAACTTATTTGTAGCACTGCCGTTTGGGTCATATTGGTGTAAAGCGCATGAAGAAACTCCATACTGATGGACTTTTGGAATCACTTGATTATGAATCCCTTGGTACTTGCGAACCATGCCTCATGGGCAAGATGACTAAAACGCCGTTCTCCAGAGCTATGGAGCGAGCAACAGATTTATTGGAAATCATACATACTGATGTATGTGGTCCGATGAATATTGAGGCTCGCGGCGGTTGTCACATCCCTAGTTCTGGTATGCTCGAGGCTAGCTAGTCATGTGTGCATCATGTTTAAATTCCATTTAAATTTGAAATGAGGATTTGTGAAACCCTCAGAATCATCTCTAAAATGACCCAAATAAAAATTGCTCCAAAGAGGTCCAAGAAAATGCTCATGTTGTTCTCTGAAAATATTGGACAGAGATAAAAATCAAACCAATATTTTCAAGAGCCCATAAGTATTTATTTTGGGCATTTGGAATTAATGCATAAATATTTGCATTGGATATATATTTGTTATATATATAATATATGTCCAAAAATTATGCCATTCGTTGAGGAGCTCTGGAATAATACCACTAGTTCCTACAAAAATTGGCATAAGTAAATAAAATGATTTAATAATATTATTAAATCAAAACAAATGTCAGAAAAATAGAAAAGAAAAAGAAATGGAAAACCTACCTGGACTTACCTGCAGCCCCTGTGCAGCCCAGCGGCCTAGCAGGCCAGCCCAGCCAGCAGGCGGCCCAACCCAACTGCCAGGAGCTTCTTCAAGCTCCTGCCAGTAGGAGCAGCTGTGTGGCCGGCATGCCGCAGCCGCGCCACCACCTCCTCCCTGCCTGCTTGTCCTCCCCCTCGTCGCTCTGGATGACCCGGACGACGCCACGCGACGCCCCGCACCTCTCTCCCTCTCTCTCATTCCTCCCCCTCCCCTGGTTTCTCTCCCACGCGCACGGCCGAACGCCATCGTCGCTGCTGCTCGCCGTTACCGTAGCCACCGCCTCTCCCTTGCCTCTCCGACCAGCTCAGAAGCTCCGCCACGTCGCCTTCCACCTCTCCATCGAGCCACGTGACGCGGGAAGCCCTGGAGAGCCGCCATCGCTGCCGTCTTCGTCTCCGGTCGCCGGAGATCGTCCTCGCCGCCCCGCCGACTCCAGCCCTCCCCCGAGCTCGCTGACGACGCCATCGAGATCGCTGTGAGGCCCTGACCGTTTCCCCTCTGTCTTCCCATCGTTTCCCGCGCCGTAGCCACAAACTCGAGCGGACCCGAGCTCCGGTCGCCGCCGCGAGCTCTGCTCCGGCGAGCTCCGGCCACTCTGCGTCCTCCCGTCGCCTCCGCTGGATGCGCACGAGCCCGGGCTACGCCCCGGTGCTCTCATCCGCCGCCCCCGTGCACCGCAGCGCCGCGCCCGCCCTTGGCCGTGCTCCGGCCACCGCCACGAGCTCTGCTCCGGCGAGCTCCAGCACCCCCGCAACCTCCCGCCTGCTCCAAAGGACGCGGACGAGCTCCAGCTCCTCGTCCGTGGTCTCCGTCGCTCGAATGGATGCGGGACGGCGTATCCCGAGCCCCTACGCCGCGTTCGGCCTCGCCGGCGGCTAAACGCCGGTGGGGTTGACTGGTTTGACCTCCCCCCAGTTAACAAGATTTGACCTGTGTGGGTCAATGACAGGTGGGGCCCGTCTCTGATTAATCTGTAGTTAGGTTAGTGTTAGTGCTAATTAACCTCTGTTAATTAACCATGACACTAACGTGTGGACCCCACATGTCAGGTTTGACCCAGGTTGACTGCTGACGCAGTGCTGACCTCAGGCTGACGCAGTTATCCATTTTCTGGATTTAAAATTAATCAGGAAATTCAAGAAAATGATTTAAACTTCAAAAAAATCATAGAAATTCAACCGTAACTCAGATTGAAATAATTTATATATGAAAAATTATCAGAAAAATGCAATCTATCCATCTGTACTAGTTTTCCATGCATGACAAACCAACTTATACCTACTGTATAAGTGAAACACTAAATGGCTTATATAAAGAGCTTATTTTGGAGATGCATTTGAATCTTTGGGTCGAATGGATTTCACCCAAATAAAAGCTAGTTGCATTAGCTTAATCAGCATCACATCTACGTGCCATGTTCATGCATCATATTGTTGCATATGCTTGTGTATTGATTGCGGACACCGTTCCTTCTCGATAGGTCCTGCTCCGGAGACCGTTCTAGAGTACCTGTCTGAGGAGCAGTGCCTTCCTTGTTGATATACCAGGCAAGAAAACCCCCTTGTTCATTCCGATATAATCCTACTCTCTCGCTCCTGCTCTCAGTTATTGCATTAGGACAACAACGATTCAATTGCTACTTTGTGCTGCGGTAGTTGAACCCATTCCTTTGCATGACCTGTCATTGCCACAGTAAATAGTTAAAACCCACTAGCATGTGTAGGAGTTGATTGAAGCCATTGTTGTGTTCCTACCATGCTATGCCTGCTATTGCTTAGAGTTGTGTCAGGTCTGATTCATTGGGAATGAATTGGAGTGTTATGATACGTTCTGGTGCTGAGAGTTAAGCGTGTGAACACGATTTGGTAAAGGCAGCGGTGAGAGGCCATGTAGGAGTACATGGTGGGTTGTCTCACTGGAACTGTCCTTAAGCATTGAGTTCTATGTATGTTGTCCAATGACTCGATACTAGCACACATTGGGCTCTGGGCGCTCCAAGCCCTCTCGACTTATTAACCAACTTGATCTCTGTCCAGGAGTCGCAACTAGTTTCTGGTGTTTGTAGGTAGTGTTAGTAGTCTACCAAGTGGCACCCGGCCAGGTGGGCTTGGGACAGACTAGGCACAAGTGGCACGGTGTACCAAGCGTAGATCCATCCGGCGAGGTGGGCTTGGGAACCCTGCACACATCATTTGGGGCCGTGAGCGACACCCCGGCCGGATCTCCTTGCGGATGGAACCCGAATAGGCGATAAACCTGGACTAGAGTCTTGTGTGGTTAGTCAGGTCGTGGCCGACACCCTCGCCAGGCTTCCACTTGAAGGTTGCCGAGATACATGACGTGTACATGGCAGTAAGTGGCGAGAGCGTGTGTGAAGAAGTACACCCCTGCAGGGTTAACATGATCTATTCGAATAGCCGGGTCCGCGGTTATGGACTTCTTGGATGCTTACATGGTACATAGACAACTTGAAGTGGATACTCTAAAATGCTCAAGACAAGTGTGAGTGCTATGGATGGCTTTCCCGTAGGGAGACGGGGATGAATCCATAGTAGTGTATTGTGTGGTGATTAGTGGACTCGTGTACGTTGTCTCACCTCAAGAAGTTCTTGTAGTCGTAGAACAGGATAGCCACTGAGTCAAAGCTGGCTTGCTGCAACTAAACCCCACATTATCTTCTTGATACAAATGCATGTATGATAGGATCTGATGTAAGTCTTGCTGAGTACCTTTGTACTCATGTTGCTTTATTTATGTTTTTGCAGCGGAGACTTCGGTCTTACTAGTTTCTGTGGACTTCGACAAGTAGCTTGTACCTCAGCTACGATCTTGATCGGATGTTGTAGATAGTCAGGCTCTTCAGCCTTTTTCATTTGTAGATGTCTGTACTCAGACATGTAATGCTTCCGCTTGTTGCTTGTATGCTCTGTATGATGGGTCCTGTGACCCCTGTTTGCAATAAATTCTATGTTGGCTCTTTGAGCCTTATTTATATGAGTTGTTGAGTTATGTTGTGATGCCATGTTGTACAGCACATACATGCATGTTATGCGTACGTGTAATGTGTATTGCTATGTGTGGGATCTGACTATCTAGTTGTTTATCCTTAGTAGCCTCTCTTACCGGGAAATGTCTCCTAGTGCTTCCACTGAGCCCTGGTAGCTTGCTACTGCTCCGGAACACTTAGGCTGGCCGGCATGTGTCCTTCTTCGTTCCTGTGTCTGTCCCTTCGGGGAAATGCACGCGGTGTCTACCGGAGTCCTGTTAGCCTGCTATAGCCCGGTTTACCGGAGTCCTGCTAGCCCAGTTGCTACAGCCCGGATTCACTCGCTGATGACCGACACGTTCGATGCTGGGTCATGTATGCCTGTCCCTGTAAGTTAGTGCCACTTTGGGTTCACAACTAGCCATGTCAGCCCAGGTTCTTTGTCATATGGATGCTAGAGACACTATCATATATGTGTGCCAAAAGGCGCAAACGGTCCCGGGCATGGTAAGGCGACACCCGTGGGAATACCATGCGTGAGGCCTCAAAGTGATATGAGGTGTTACATGCTAGATCGGTGTGGCATAGAATCGGGGTCCTAACGGGGTTAAGGAACTAGGCTTTCTCTTCCGTCTATCAGGATCACGTGTTACTACTCCGTAGTCCCATAGGATTGGTTGATCAGAGTCATACCCCAGTTTCGAGTACTTCCGGTGTAGCCTGTTCAGTATGACCTCAGAACCTAGAGTGGTGATGTTGAGTTGATATACTACCCCATTTTTGGCAGGATGTCTCATTCTGAGCATTTTACTGCCGTTATGCTGCCGGAATTGCCCTAGGAGTTCGAGAGTTACTATTTTCCTTGTCCTACATTCTACAGACTATAGATGACACTGATTCCGTCCTTGGTTTTGTTTCTCAAGATGTCATCAGTTAAGCGAAGTTCTGTTGTTCGTAGCCAAAACCACGGAGATGGTAGGGATGAGGATCCTCCCGACCCGCCTTCGTTGATAGAGTTCATGTTAGAAATGGAGAGGAACAAGCGTGAGTCCAACCGCTTGTTGTCACGTATCGAGGAGAACACTGCACATCAGTTCAAAGGGTCTGTAACCATTCATGACTTCATTAGCTTGCACCCACCTACCTTTCATCATTCCATCGAGCCACTTGATGCAGATGACTGGCTCCGTAGTATCACTCATAAGTTGCATTCCGCGAACGTAGCTGAAGATGACAAGGTCACCTATGCCACATACCACCTGGAAGGTCCTGCTAGTCTTTGGTGGCAGAACTATGAGGCTATGCTTCCAGCTGGCCAGATTCCTACCTGGAGGGATTTCATTGAGGCTTTTCGCGAGCATCACATTCCTGAGGCCCTCGTTGATCGCAAGAGAGAAGAGTTCTGTAGTTTCACCCAGAGTAAGATGGCTATTGATGCTTATAGTAGAGAGTTTGAGAACCTCGCTCGCTATGCCACAGAAGAGGTGTCGACGGACGCCAAGAAGCAGGCTAGGTTTTGGAAGGGTCTCAACCCCAAGTTGCGTCGTGATCTCCACTTGCACCATTGCAATATGTTCCAGGCTCTGGTGAACAAGGCTATTAATGCAGAGACAACTCAGCTCACTTATGAGGAGTGTCGTAAGCACACCCGTGATTTGGAATCTTCCTCCGGTTCTAGTTGTCAAAAGCGCCGGATTTGGGTTTCGAACTCCGCTCTTCCACCCGGATATGTACCGAGGCCATCTTATGTGGCACCTCATCCAGTTCAGCAGTATGCTCCACCCAGGCCTATTGGTGGACTGCCTGCCAATGCGGGTCCACATCCTACCTCCAAGATTTGTTACAAGTGCGGAGAGCCAGGCCACATTGCCCGTATTTGCACTCAGTCCAGAGTTGCTCCACCCCAGCCCAAGAAGTCTGTTGGCCATGGTAAGCCATCACGCAAGATGGTCAGTGCCAAGTCAGCTCACCCTAAACAGGGATGTGTGCATCATGTCTCAGCTAAAGACGCTCATGATGATCCAGATGTCGTTCTTGGTACACTCCTTGTCAACTGTCATCCAACATCGGTTCTGTTCGATACTGGAGCGTCTCATTCCTTCATTTCTGAAAGCTATGCCCGCTTGCACGACATGTCATTTTGTGATATGCCCTCCCCACTACTTATTCAAAGTCCTGAATCCAAATGGAAAACTTCTAGTGTAAGCCATGGTAACGAAATCCTTGTTGACAGACTTGTATTCCTTGCATCACTTATAGCCCTCAAGTCTTCGGATATTAACATCATCTTGTGTATGGACTGGATGACAGCTCATCATGCCAAGATTGATTGTTACACCAGGTCTGTTCAGCTTACACATCCATCTGGCAAGATAGTCACCGTCTCCACTAGAGTTGCAAAGCGTCAGCTCTATTCTCTTAATGCCAGCCCTCTTCCAGACCTTGAAGATATCCCGGTAGTCCGTGACTTTCCGGATGTCTTTCCAGAGGAACTACCAGGTGTTCCACCTGACAGAGATGTAGAGTTCATCATAGATCTTATCCCAGGAACTGCTCCAATCTCTAGGAGACCTTACAAGATGGCACCCTTAGAACTAGCCGAGCTAAAGAAACAACTTGATGAGTCCTTGCAAAAGGGTTTCATCCGTCCTAGTTCTTCTCCTTGGGCTTGCCCCATCCTCTTCGTCAAGAAGAAGGATGGTATGGACCGGATGGTTGTAGATTATCGTCCCGTTAATTTGGTCACGATAAAGAACAAATATCCGCTCCCCAGGATCAACGACCTGTATGATCAGCTCGCTGGATCCTCAGTCTTCTCCAAGATAGATTTGAGGTTAGGCTACCACCAAATCAAGATCAGAAATGGGGACATTCCTAAGACGGCCTTTGTCACTCATTATGGCCAGTACGAGTACATCGTCATGTCCTTCGGCCTAACCAACGCCCCAGCTACTTTCTCCTGCTTGATGAACTCGATCTTCATGGAGTACTTAGATAAGTTCGTCGTGGTTTACCTCGATGATATTCTTATTTAGTCGAAGAACGAGGAAGAGCATGCCGAACATCTTAGACTTGTGTTAGAAAAACTCAGAGAGCACCGCCTTTATGCCAAGTTCTCCAAGTGTGAATTTTGGTTGCCAGAAGTGACCTACCTAGGACACGTAATCTCTGGTAAGGGCATTGCTGTCAACCCCGAGAGAGTTAAGGCCGTTCTCGATTGGACTCCACCTGAAACCATTAAAAAAGTTAGGAGTTTCCTTGGTCTAGCCAGCTATTGTCGCTGCTTTGTTGAAAACTTCTCTAAAGTGGCCAAACCTCTCACGGAACTTCTCAAGAAAGATAAAAAGTTTGAGTGGTCCCCACAGCGTGAATACAGTTTTCTGGAACTGAAAAGGCGCCTGACTTCTGCTCCCATACTTGTGCCACCGGATTTCACTAAAGACTTTGTTATCTACTGCGACGCCTCACGACAGGGACTAGGTTGCATTCTTATGCAGGATCGTCATGTGATTGCCTATGCATCTCGACAGTTGCATCCACATGAGGAGAATTATCCTACACATGATCTAGAACTTGCAGCCGTAGTCTATGCACTCAAGACCTGGCGACATTACCTTCTTGGTAAACGTTGCGAGATCTACACCGATCACCAGAGTCTCAAGTATATCTTCACCCAACCAGATTTGAACCTTAGGCAAAGACGTTGGTTGGAGTTGATCTCAGATTATGATCTAGGGATTACCTACACTCCAGGCAAAGCTAATGTCATGGCTGATGCGCTAAGTCGTAAATCCTATTGCAACAATCTTCTGTTGCAGCAGGGCCAACCACTTCTCCATGAGGAATTTTGTAAGCTTAACCTTCACATAGCTCCTCGCGGATTCCTTTCTACCTTGGTGGCGAAACCCGATCTTGAGGATCGGGTTATCGCAGCTCAAAAAGCAGGACACGGGAATTTCCCGAATCAAGAGAAACATTAAGAAGGGAGTTGGTGGATGTTTCTCTATGGATGATCGTGGTGTTGTTTTCTTTGAGAATCGCTTGGTGATTCCCAAGAATCAACATCTGCGACAACTGATCCTTAAGGAGGCGCATGAATCTCCTCTCACAATTCATCCCGGTAGTACTAAGATGTATCAGGACCTACGCTAGAGGTTCTGGTGGACTAGGATGAAGAGAGAAATCGCTGAGTTCATTGCTAAATGTGACGTTTGTCGTCGCGTTAAGGCAGAGCATCAAAGGCCTGCTGGCACCCTTCAGCCCTTATCCATTCCTGAGTGGAAATGGGATAAAGTTGGTATGGACTTCATCACCGGCTTTCCCAGGACCAAGAAAGGGAATAACGCTATCTTCGTAGTCGTTGATCGTCTTTCCAAAGTGGCTCACTTCCTTCCTGTTCGAGAGAGTATCACTGCTAGTCAGCTCGCTGACTTATACATTTCTCGAATAGTGTCACTTCATGGTGTTCCACTAGAGATCAATTCAGACCATGGCAGTCTTTTCACTTCTCATTTCTGGGAGAGTTTCCAAACTGCCATGGGAACCCATCTTTCCTTCAGTACCGCTTTCCACCCTCAGTCGAGTGGTCAAGTGGAAAGGGTCAACCAAATTCTCGAAGACATGCTTAGGGCTTGCGTTATCTCATTCGGTATGGATTGGGAGAAATGTCTTCCTTTCGCCGAGTTTGCTTATAACAATAGCTATCAATCCAGTCTCAAGGAAGCTCCTTTTGAGGTTCTCTATGGACGAAGATGTCGAACACCTTTGAACTGGTCAGAAACCGGTGAAAGACAATTCTTTGGACCGGACATGATCCAGGAGGCAGAAGAGCAAGTTCGCATCATTCGTGAGAATTTGAAAACAGCCTAGTCTCGTCAAAAGAGCCAGTATGATCGCCATCATAAGGATATGACTTATGAAGTTGGCGACAAAGCTTACCTTCGGGTTACTCCTTTGAAGGGTACCCATCGTTTCGGTATCAAGGGCAAGTTGGCTCCTCGTTACATTGGTCCTTTTCGCATTCTTGCTAAATGAGGAGAGGTTGCCTACCAGTTGGAACTACCCCCACATCTTTCCAGGGTGCACGATGTCTTCCACGTCTCTCAACTCAGGCGTTGCTTCTCGGATCCTATCCGCAGAGTGGACCACGAAACGCTTGATCTCCAAGATAACCTCACATACCGAGAGTACCCGGTTCGCATTCTTGATCAAGCAGAGCGTGTCACTCGACGTCATAGCATCAAGTTTCTCAAGGTTCAGTGGTCTCATCATTCCGAGAGAGAAGCTATTTGGGAGCGAGAAGATCGTCTTCGACTGGAGTACCCCGCTTTCTTTCCATCGACCCTTGAATCTCAGGACGAGATTTTTTCAAGTGGGGGCGAGTTGTCACATCCCTAGTTTTGGTATGCTCGAGGCTAGCTAGTCATGTGTGCATCATGTTTAAATTCCATTTAAATTTGAAATGAGGATTTGTGAAACCCTCAGAATCATCTCTAAAATGACCCAAATAAAAATTGCTCCAAAGAGGTCCAAGAAAATGCTCATGTTGTTCTCTGAAAATATTGGACAGAGATAAAAATCAAACCAATATTTTCAAGAGCCCATAAGTATTTATTTTGGGCATTTGGAATTAATGCATAAATATTTGCATTGGATATATATTTGTTATATATAAAATATATGTCCAAAAATTATGCCAGTTGTTGAGGAGCTCTGGAATAATACCACTAGTTCCTACAAAAATTGGCATAAGTAAATAAAATGATTTAATAATATTATTAAATCAAAACAAATGTCAGAAAAATAGAAAAGAAAAAGAAATGGAAAACCTACCTGGACTTACCTGCAGCCCCTGTGCAGCCCAGCGGCCTAGCAGGCCGGCCCAGCCAGCAGGCGGCCCAGCCCAACTGCCAGGAGCTTCTTCAAGCTCCTACCAGTAGGAGCAGCTGCGTGGCCGGCATGCCGCAGCCACACCACCACATCCTCCCTGCCTGCTTGTCCTCCCCCTCATCGCTCTGGATGACCCGGACGACGCCACGCGACACCCCGCACCTCTCTCCCTCTCTCTCATTCCTCCCCCTCCCCTGGTTTCTCTCCATGCGCAGGCCGAACGCCATCGTCGCCGCTGCTCGCCGTTACCGTAGCCACCGCCTCTCCCTCGCCTCTCCGACTAGCTCAGAAGCTCCGCCACGTTGCCTTCCACCTCTCCATCGAGCCACGCGACGCGGGAAGCCCTGGAGAGCCGCCATCGCTGGCGTCTTCGTCTCCGGTCGCCGGAGATCGTCCTCGCCGCCCCGCCGACTCCAGCCCTCCCCCGAGCTCGCTGACGACGCCATCGAGATCGCTGTGAGGCCCTGACCGTTTCCCCTCTGTCTTCCCGTCGTTTCCTGCGCCGTAGCCACAAACTCGAGCGGACCCGAGCTCCGGCCGCCGCCGCGAGCTCTGCTCCGGCGAGGTCCGGCCACTCTGCGTCCTCCCGTCGCCTCCGCTGGATGCGCACGAGCCCGGGCTACGCCCCGGTGCTCTCATCCGCCGCCCCCGTGCACCGCAGCGCTGCGCCCGCCATTGGCCGTGCTCTGGCCGCCGCCGCGAGCTCTGCTCCGGCAAGCTCCAGCACCCCCGCAGCCTCCCGCCTGCTCCAAAGGACGCGGACGAGCTCTAGCTCCTCGTCCGTGGTCTCCGCCGCCCGAATGGACGCCGGACGGCGTATCTCGAGCCCCTCCGCCGCGTTCGGCCTCGCCAGCGGCTAAACGCCGGTGGGGTTGACCGGTTTGACCTCCCCCCAGTTAACAAGATTTGACCTGTATGGGTCAATGACAGGTGGGGCCCGTCTCTGACTAATCTGTAGTTAGGTTAGTGTTAGTGCTAATTAACATCTGTTAATTAACCATGACACTGACGTGTGGACCCCACACGTCAGGTTTGACCCAGGTTGACTGCTGACGCAGTGCTGACCTCAGGCTGACGCAGTTATCCATTTCCTGGATTTAAAATTAATCAGGAAATTCCAGAAAATGACTTAAACTTCAAAAAAATCATAGAAATTCAACCGTAACTCAGATTGAAATAATTTATATATGAAAAATTATCAGAAAAATGCAATCTATCCATCTGTACTAGTTCCATGCATGACAAACCAACTTATACCTACTGTATAAGTGAAACACTAAATGGCTTATATAAAGAGCTTATTTTGGAGATGCATTTGTATCTTTGGGTCGAATGGATTTCACCCAAATAAAAGCTAGTTGCATTAGCTTAATCAGCATCACATCTACATGCCATGTTCATGCATCATATTGTTGCATATGCTTGTGTATTGATTGCCGACACCGTTCCTTCTCGATAGGTCCTGCTCCGGAGACCGTTCCAGAGTACCTGTCTGAGGAGCAGTGCCTTCCTTGTTGATATACCAGGCAAGCAAACCCCCTTGTTCATTCCGATACAATCCTACTCTCTCGCTCCTGCTCTCAGTTATTGCATTAGGACAACAATGATTCAATTGCTGCTTTGTGCTGCAGTAGTTGAACCCATTCCTTTGCATGACCTGTCATTGCCACAGTAAATAGTTAAAACCCACTAGCATGTGTAGGAGTTGATTGAAGCCATTGTTGTGTTCCTACCATGCTATGCCTGCTATTGCTTAGAGTTGTGTCAGGTCTGATTCATTGGGAATGAATTGGAGTGTTATGATACGTTCTGGTGCTGAGAGTTAAGTGTGTGAACACGATTTGGTAAAGGCAGCGGTGAGAGGCCATGTAGGAGTACATGGTGGGTTGTCTCACTAGAACCGTCCTTAAGCACTGAGTTCTATGTATGTTGTCCAATGACTCGATACTAGCACACATTGGGCTCCGGGCGCTCCAAGCCCTCTCGACTTATTAACCAACTTGATCTCTGTCCAGGAGTCGCAACTAGTTTCTGGTGTTTGTAGGTAGTGTTAGTAGTCTACCAAGTGGCACCCGGCCAGGTGGGCTTGGGACAGACTAGGCACAAGTGGCACGGTGTACCAAGCGTAGATCCATCCGGCGAGGTGGGCTTGGGAACCCTGCACACATCATTTGGGGCCGTGAGCGACACCCCGGCCGGATCTCCTTGCGGATGGAACCCGAATAGGCGATAAACCTGGACTAGAGTCTTGTGTGGTTAGTCAGGTCGTGGCCGACACCCTCGCCAGGCTTCCGCTTGAAGGTTGCCGAGATACATGACGTGTACATGGCGCTAAGTGGCGAGAGCGTGTGTGAAGAAGTACACCCCTGTAGGGTTAACATGATCTATTCGAATAGCCGGGTCCGCGGTTATGGACTTCTTGGATGCTTACATGGTACATAGACAACTTGAAGTGGATACTCTAAAATGCTCAAGACAAGTGTGAGTGCTATGGATGGCTTTCTCGTAGGGAGACGGGGATGAATCCATAGTAGTGTATTGTGTGGTGATTAGTGGACTCGTGTACGTTGTCTCACCTCAAGAAGTTCTTGTAGTCGTAGAACAGGATAGCCACTGAGTCAAAGCTGGCTTGCTGCAACTAAACCCCACATTATCTTCTTGATACAAATGCATGTATGATAGGATCTGATGTAAGTCTTGCTGAGTACCTTTGTACTCATGTTGCTTTATTTATGTTTTTGCAGCGGAGACTTCGGTCTTACTAGTTTCTGTGGACTTCGACAAGTAGCTTGTACCTCAGCTATGATCTTGATCGGATGTTGTAGATAGTCAGGCTCTTCAGCCTTTTTCATTTGTAGATGTCTGTACTGAGACATGTAATGCTTCCGCTTGTTGCTTGTATGCTCTGTATGATGGGTCTTGTGACCCCTGTTTGCAATAAATGCTATGTTGGCTCTTTGAGCCTTATTTATATGAGTTGTTGAGTTATGTTGTGATGCCATGTTGTACAGCACATACATGCATGTTATGCGTACATGTAATGTGTATTGCTATGTGTGGGATCTGACTATCTAGTTGTTTATCCTTAGTAGCCTCTCTTACCGGGAAATCTCTCCTAGTGCTTCCACTGAGCCCTGGTAGCTTGCTACTGCTCCGGAACACTTAGGCTGGCCGGCATGTGTCCTTCTTCGTTCCTATGTCTGTCCCTTCAGGGAAATGTAACGCGGTGTCTATCGGAGTCCTGTTAGCCTGCTATAGCCCGGTTTACCGGAGTCCTGCTAGCCCAGTTGCTACAGCCCGGATTCACTCGCTGATGACCGACACGTTCGATGTTGGGTCATGTATGCCTGTCCCTGTAAGTTAGTGCCACTTTGGGTTCACGACTAGCCATGTCAGCCCAGGTTCTTTGTCATATGGATGCTAGCGACACTATCATATACGTGTGCCAAAAGGCGCAAACGGTCCCGGGCATGGTAAGGCGACACCCGTGGGAATATCGTGCGTGAGGCCGCAAAGTGATATGAGGTGTTACATGCTAGATCGGTGTGGCATAAAATCGGGGTCCTGACAGCGGGTATTGTTATTTTATCACCTTTATAGATGATTTGAGAAGATATGGGTATATCTACTTAATGAAACATAAGTCTGAAACATTTGAAAATTTCAAAGAATTTCAGAGTGAAGTGGAAAATCATCATAGCAAGAAAATAAAGTTTCTACGATATAATCGTGGAGGAAAATATTTGGGTTACGAGTTTGGTATACATTTGAAACTATGCAGAATAGTTTCGCAACTTACGTCACCTGGAACACCACAATGTAATGGTGTGTCCGAACATCGTAATTGTACTTTACTAGATATGGTACGTTCTATGATGTCTCTTACTGATTTACCGCTATCGTTTTGGGATTATGCTTTAGAGACGGCTGCATTCACATTAAATAGGGCACCATCAAAATCCGTTGAGATGACGCCTTAGGAACTGTGGTTTGGTAAGAAACCAAAGTTGTCGTTTCTTAAAGTTTGGGGCTGCAATGCTTATGTGAAAAAGCTTCAACCTGATAAGCTCGAACCCAAATTGGAGAAATGTGTCTTCATAGGGTACCCAAAGGAAACTGTTGGGTACACCTTCTATCATAGATCCGAAGGCAAGACATTCATTGCTAAGAATGGATCCTTTCTACAGAAGGAGTTTCTCTCGAAAGAAGTGAGTGGGAGGAAAGTAGAAATTGATGAGGTAACTATACCTGCTCCCTTATTGGAAAGTAGTTCATCACAGAAACCGGTTCCCGTGACGCCTACACCAATTAGTGAGGAAGCTAATGATATTGATCATGAAACTTTAGATCAAGTTACTACCGAACCTCGTAGGTCAACCAGAGTAAGATGCGCACCAGAGTGGTACGGTAATCCTATTCTGGAGGTCGTGTTACCTGACCATGGCAAACCTACGAACTATGAGGAAGCAACGATGAGCCCAGATTCCGCAAAATGGCTTGAAGCCATGAAATCTGAGATTGGATCCATGTATGAGAACAAAGTGTGGATTTTGGTTGACTTGCCCAATGATCGGCAAGTCACCGAGAATAAATGGATCTTCAAGAAGAAGATTGACGCTGATGGTAATGTTACTGTCTACAAAGCTCGACTTGTTGCGAAAGGTTTTCGACAAGTTCAAGGGGTTGACTACGATGAGACTTTCTCACCCGTAGCGATGCTTAAGTCTGTCCAAATCATGTTAGCAATTCCCGCATTTTATGATTATGAAATTTGGCAAATGGATGTCAAAACTGCATTCCTGAATGGATTTCTAGAAGAAGAGTTGTATATGATGTAACTAGAAGGTTTTGTCGGTCCGAAAGGTGCTAGCCTCTCGGAGTTGGAATAAACGCTTTGATAGTGTGATCAAAGCATATGGTTTTATGTAGACTTTTGGAGAAGCCTGTATTTACAAGAAAGTGAGTGGGAGCTCTGTAGCATTTCTGATATTATATGTGGACGACATATTGTTGATTGGAAATGATATAGAATTTCTGAATAGCATAAAAGGATACTTGAATAAACATTTTTCAATGAAAGACCTCGGTGAAGCTGCTTATATATTGGGCATCTAGATCTATAGAGATAGATCAAGACGCTTAATTGGACTTTCACAAAGCACATACCTTGATAAAGTTTTGAAGAAGTTCAAAATGGATCAAGCAAAGAAAGGGTTCTTGCCTATATTACAAGGTGTGAAGTTGAGTCAGACTCAATGCCCGACCACTGCAGAAGATAGAGAGAAAATGAAAGATGTTCCCTATGCTTCAGCCATAGGATCTATCATGTATGCAATGCTGTGTACTAGACCTGATGTGTGCCTTGCTATTAGTTTAGCAGGGAT
The DNA here is from genome assembly GCF_002162155.2 of Triticum dicoccoides. NCBI lineage: Eukaryota > Viridiplantae > Streptophyta > Magnoliopsida > Poales > Poaceae > Triticum > Triticum dicoccoides. Next base: position 488,009,134 of record NC_041387.1, on the reverse strand, counting down.
GTACCAAAGTAATCCAGGATTGAATCACTAGACAGCGGTCAAGAACATCCTAAAATACCTAAAAAGGACTAAGGACATGTTTCTCGTTTATGGAGGTGACAAAGAGCTAGTCGTAAATGGTTATGTTGATGCAAGCTTTGACACTGATCCGGACAATTCTAAATCGCAAACCGGATACGTGTTTATATTGAACGGTGGAGCTGTTAGTTGGTGTAGTTCTAAACAAAGTGTCGTGGCGGGATCTACGTGTGAAGCGGAGTACATAGCTACATCGGAAGCAGCAAATGAAGGAGTCTGGATGAAGGAGTTCATATCCGATCTAGGTGTCATACCTAGTGCATCGGGTCCAATGAAAATCTTTTGTGACAATACTGGTGCAATTGCCTTGGCAAAGGAATCTAGATTTCACAAGAGAACCAAGCACATCAAGAGATGCTTCAATTCCATCTGGGATCAAGTCCAGGTGGGAGACATAGAGATTTGCAAGATACATACGGATCTGAATGTTGCAGACCCATTGACTAAGCCTCGTCCACGAGCAAAACATGATCAACACCAAGACTCCATGGGTGTTAGAATCATTACCGTGTAATCTAGATTATTGACTCTCGTGCAAGTGGGAGACTGAAGGAAATATGCCCTAGAGGCAATAATAAAGTTATTATTTATTTCCTCATATCATGATAAATGTTTATTATTCATGCTAGAATTGTATTAACCGGAAACATAACACATGTGTGAATACATAGACAAACATAGTGTCGCTAGTATGCCTCTACTTGACTAGCTCGTTATCAAAGATGGTTAAGTTTCCTAACCATAGACATGAGTTATCATTTGATTAACGGGATCACATCATTAGGAGAATGATGTGATTGACTTGACACATTATGTTAGCTTAGCACTTGATCATTAGTATGTTGCTATTGCTTTCTTCATGACTTATACATGTTCCTACGACTATGAGATTATGCAACTCCCGTTTACCGGAGAAACACTTTGTGTGCTACGAAACGTCACAACGTAACTGGATGATTATAAAGGTGCTCTAAAGGTGTCTTCGAAGGTACTTGTTGAGTTGGCATATTTCGATATTAGGATTTGTAACTCCGGTTGTCGGAGAGGTATCTTTGGGCCCTCTCGGTAATGCACATCACTATAAGCCTTGCAAGCCATGTGACTAATGAGTTAGTTGTGGGATGATGCATTACATAACGAGTAAAGAGACTTGAGGGAGTCCTGGACTAGGGGGTGTCCGGATAGCCGAACTATCATCATCGGCCGGACTCCAAGACTATGATGATACAAGATTGAAGACTTCGTCCCGTGTCCGGATGGGACTTTCCTTGGCGTGGAAGGCAAGCTTGAAGATACGGATATGTAGATCTCCTACCATTGTAACCGACTCTGTGTAACCCTAGCCCTCTCCGGTGTCTATATAAGCCGGAGGGTTTTAGTCCATAGGACGAACAACAATCATACCATAGGCTAGCTTCTAGGGTTTAGCCTCCTTGATCTTGTGGTAGATCTACTCTTGTACTACCCATATCATCAATATTAATCAAGCAGGACGTAGGGTTTTACCTCCATCGAGAGGGCCTGAACCTGGGTAAAACATCGTGTCCCTTGTCTCCTGTTGCCATCCGCCTAGACGCACAGTTCGGGACCCCCTACCCGAGATCCGCCGGTTTTGACACCGACATTGGTGCTTTCATTGATAGTTCCTCTGTGTCGTCGCTCATAGGCCCGATGGCTCCTTCGATCGTCAACAACAACACGGTCTAGGGTGAGACTTTTCTCCCCGGACAGATCTTTGTATTCGGCAGCTTTGCATTGCGGGCCAATTCGCTTGGCCATCTGGAGCAGATCGAAAGCTACGCCCCTGGCCATCAGGTCAGATTTGGAAGTTTGAACTTCACGGCCGACATCCGCGGAGACTTGATCTTCGACGGATTCGAGCCACAGCCGAGCGCACTGCACTGTCACGATGGGCATGACCTAGCTCTGCCGCTGGACAGTGCCCTGGAGGCTGCACAAGAGTCCGCTCCGACTCTTAACTCGGAGCCGACTGCGCCGATCGAGGATGGGTGCCTAGACACCGCCTCGGGGGCTGCTACCTCTATGGCGATAGAGTCAAATACCGACCCTATCCCTTGTGAAGCTCATGGCTCCGAGGTGTCGAACTCCTCACTGGACTCCGAACCTCCCGCGCCTCTACCAATCGAATCCGATTGGGCGCCGATCATGGAGTTCACCGCTACGGACATCTTTCAGCACTCGCCTTTTGGCGACATAGTTAACTCACTAAAGTATCTCTCATTATCAGGGGAGCCCTGGCCGGACCACGGTCAGGACGGTTAGGACGCGGACAACGAAGAAATTCAAAGCCCACCCACCAACCACTTTGTAGCCACTGTCGACGACCTAACCGACATGCTAGACTTCGACTCCGAAGACATCGACGGTATGGATGACGATGCCAGAGACGACCAAGAACAAGCGCCTACGGGGCACTGGAAAGCCACCTCGTCATACGACATATATATGGTGGACATCCCAAAGGACGGGAACGGCGATGGAACAATGGAGGAAGACCCGTCCAAGAAACAGCCTAAGCGCCGACGTCAGCGGCGCCGCTCTAAATCCCGCCATAGTAAGAATGGAGATTCCGGCACCAGAGACAACAACACCCCGGATAGTTCCGAAGACAACCCCCTCCAGCAAGATTCAGCACAGGAGGAGGGAGAAGCCAGCCCTCATGAGAGAGCGGCAGATAAGAAGGTAGAAGACGATAATTACTTGCCTCCCTCCGAAGACGAGGCAAGCCTCGATGACGACGAATTCATCGTGCCTGAGGATCCCGTCGAACAAGAGCGTTTTAAACGCAGGCTCATGGCCACGGCAAGTAGCCTTAAGAAAAAGCAGCAACAACTTAGAGCTGACCAAGATCTGCTAGCCGACAGATGGACCGAAGTCCTTGCGGCCGAATAGTACGAACTCGAACGCCCCTCCAAAAGCTACCCCAAACGCAAGCTACTGCCCCGATTAGAGGAGGAAGCATACAAACCCACATCACTAGCGCACAATACGGCCGACCGGCCACCTCGTGGCCGCGACAGAGAAGCCTCCAGGCCCTCCACTAAAGCCGTACCCCGACATCGCTCAAAAAGTACAAAGCCACGAGGGAATGCGCCAGACTTGCGAGACATATTGGAGGATAAGGCAAGACAATCAAGATCGATCTACGGATCGCGTGGGCGCCCCACAGTACGCGACGATGACTGTCGCGCCGGATACAGCAACTCCGGCCGGGCCGAACACAGTAGACAAAGATCGCTTGAGCTACGTCGTGATATAGCCCAATATAGAGGCGCCGCACACCCACTATGCTTCACAGATGAAGTAATGGATCATCAAATCCCCGAAGGGTTCAAACCCGTGAACATTGAATCCTATGATGGCACAACAGACCCCGCGGTTTGGATCGAAGACTACCTCCTTCATATACACATGGCCCGCGGCGATGATCTTCATGCCATCAAATACCTCCCGCTCAAGCTTAAAGGACCAGCTCAGCATTGGCTTAACAGCTTGCCAGCAGAATCAATTGGGTGTTGGGAGGACCTGGAAGCCGCATTCCTTGATAACTTCCAGGGCACATATGTGCGACCACCAGACGCTGATGACCTAAGCCACATAATTCAACAGCCAGACGAATCGGCCAGACAATTCTGGACACGGTTCTTAACCAAGAAAAATCAAATCCTCGACTGTCCGGATGCAGAGGCCCTTGCAGCCTTCAAGCATAACATCCGCGACGAGTGGCTTGCCCGGCACCTAGGACAAGAAAAGCCGAAGTCCATGGCAGCCCTCACATCACTCATGACCCGCTTCTGCGCGAGAGAGGATAGCTGGCTAGCCCGCAGTAACAACCTCAACAAAACTTCTGGCAGTCCGGATACCAAGGACCGCAATGGCAGGTCGCGTCGCAACAAGCACAAACGCCGCATTAACGGCGATAATACCGAGGATACGATAGTCAACACCGAATTCAGAGGCTCCAAACCCGGTCAGCAGAAAAAGCCATTCAAAAGAACTACTCCGGGTCCGTCCAACTTGGACCGAATACTCGACCGCTCATTCCAGATACACGGCACCCCCGAAAAGCCAGCTAATCACACCAACAGGAATTGTTGGGTATTCAAGCAGGCAAGCAAGTTAATTGCCGAAAACAATGACAAGGGGCTGCATAGCGATGACGAGGAAGAGTCCCGGCCGCCGAACAATAGAGGACAGAAGGGTTTCCCCCCACAAGTGCAGACGATGAACATGATATACGCAACCCACATACCCAAAAGGGAGCGGAAGCGTGCACTCAGGGACATATATGCGATGGAGCCAGTCGGCCCAAAGTTCAATCCATGGTCCTCCTGCCCGATCACTTTTGATCGAAGGGACCACCCCACCAGCATCCGCCATGGCAGATTCGCCGCGTTGGTTTAGACCCAATCGTCGACGGGTTTCACCTCACTAGAGTCCTGATGGACGGTGGCAGCAGTCTGAACCTGCTTTACCAGGATACAGTGTGCAAGATGGCCATAGACCCCTCAAGGATTAAACCCACAAAGACGACCTTCAAAGGCGTCATACCAGGTGTAGAGGCCAATTGTACAGGCTCAGTGACACTAGAAGTGGTCTTCGGATCCCCGGATAACTTCCGAAGCGACGAGTTAATCTTCGACATAGTCCCGTCCCGCAGCGGCTATCATGCACTTCTCGGACGAACCGCATTTGCAAAGTTCAATGCGGTGCCGCACTACGCATATCTCAAGCTCAAGATGTCAGGCCCTCGAGGAGTCATCACGGTCAACGGAAACACGGAACGCTCTCTCCGAACGGAGGAGCATACAGCGGCTCTCGCAGCGGAGGTGCAGAACAACCTCTTAAGGCAATTCTCGAGTCCGGCCGTTAAGCGACCGGACACCGTCAAGCGTGCCCGGAGTAACCTACAACAAGACCACCTGGCACGTTCCGAGCACGCGTAGCAATACGGCCCCAACCCCAGCCCTCACAAAATTGCGAGACCAGTGCCATGCGTACATCACTACGCTTTGGAGATACCATGGGCATAGTGGGAGGGGCACGACCACGACATGCCCAGAGTGCGGCTCAACCACACCAGGGGCTCCCAAATGTGTCATTCCTTTTTTTTCTTCTTTTTTTTATTCTTATCCTCAGGACTCCGTTTCCTAGAAGCCCTGCCCGGTAGTAGACCCGCCGAACTCATGATGCAACAGCCAGGGAAGCAGAAAAGCTACGACGAGTATCCAGGTGGTCTCCATTACGAGCATTATACCTGTTTTATACACCATTCCGCAGCCTACCCCTAGAGGGGGACATGTTAAATAGTCCCACCCCTTGATTATCGCACTATTTGTATCGTTCTGCATTCATTGCAGTATTTTTAAACAATGCATCGCTTTTTGCCTATCATTGCATTCCTTTTTATATATATGTTCAATTATGACATGTTGCATACGTACGCTTTGGTACAGCCAAATACACCAGGGGCTTAAGTTCCCCACATTATGGTGTGATAAGTCCGAACACTTTCACAAGTGCGGCACCCCGAACTTATAGCATTATATGCATCGGCTTCGAATCATGTCTTGGGTCAATAGTTGGGTTTTCCCGGCTCCCATGTTTTGGTACCTTACGTTCCGTTATATCGGCTAAGGTAGCGCTGGGAGAACCACTGCGATTGTGCCCCAGTTGAGCTGGGCGAGCACCTCAGTGGAGAAAGCTAAAACTGACCGTCATGATGGGGCGAGAGCCAGTCGCTGTTCGAGAGGTTTTTTCGAGTCCCTAAAGACTTATGCCGCCTAGAGCGAGGAACCGGCTTTGTCCGGCCCAGGCGTGGATAGCGCCCTGAATTCAGCCTTCCGAACACTAGGGGCTTCGCCAAAATTTAAAATTATAGAATTCTATGGCTAAGTGAGAGTGTTCAAGCATTATAAGTCCAGTTGCCTCGTTCATCGTGTTGGGCGCCTCCCTAGATGGACCCAAAAAATGGGAACAAGAGCGCTCAAGTTTATCCCGAACACACCAGCACTCATGGCATGGGGGCTGAAGCCGACGACTTGCCATCTCTCAGATTTGATAAACGGCCGCATAGAAGGTAATATTTTGAATGAACAAGCGTTGCTTAGCGCATATGAACAAAGTTTTCAGCGCACAGGATAACAAAATACGAGTCTACTGAAATATTACATCGTTGGAGCACTCACCCGCAATAATGCGGGTACCCTTCAGGACACCCTTATAATACATTTCGGGCGTGCGATACCCCTTGCCCGGTGGTGGTGCGTCCGTCACAAGCTTCTCAGCATCCATCTTGCCCCAGTGCACCTTAGCACGGGCAAGGGCCCGACGAGCACCTTCAATGCAGGCGGAGCGCTTGATGACATCAACCCACGGACAAGCATCCACCAGCCGCCGCACCAGGCCGAAGTAGCTCCCAGGCATGGCCTCTGTGGGCCATAGCCGAACTATGAGGCCCTTCATGGCCTGTTCGGCCACCTTGTGGAGCTCGACCAGCTGCTTTAGCTGGTCGCTAAGGGGCACCAGATGTCCGGCCTCAGCATACTAAGACCAGAACACCTTCTCTGTCGAGCTCCCCTCCTCGGCTCTGTAGAAAGCGGCAACGTCAAACACGCTACGGGGCAGATCTGTGAACGCTCCTGGAGAGCTCCGAATTCGGGTAAGTAACAGGTAATTCACTTTACATGCTTGCTTTGCATGAAGAATGCCTTACCCGCCGCTATTTTCTTCAATGCCTCAATCTCCTGGAGGGCCTTGTGGGCTTCGGCCTTAGCGGCTTTGGCACTCTCAAGAGCCGATGCAAGCTCGGACTCCCGAGTCTTCGAGTCACGCTCCAAACTCTCGTGTTTTTCCACGAGAGCCTGGAGCTCTTGCCATACCTCCGCCACCCGCGCCTCTTGCTTCTCTCACTCGGAGCGCTCCAAGGCCGCACTGCTTTCGGCCTTGGACACCGCCTCCTTCAGGGTCGCCACCTTGTTCGTGGCCCCTGCAATACCCAAGTTATTCCTGTCATTTTTTGCAACCAAATCCTTTTCTATAAGGTACTGCTTTCATAAGGTATTACTTACCTTCCTTGTCCTCGAGCTGCTTCTTGGCAAGGCCGAGCTCGTTCTCGGACCGCTCGACGCTCTCCTTCAATGCATTGACCTCCGCAGTCAGTGCGACAGAGGTCAGCAGCGCAGCCTGCATTCCCATATTGACATATTTTTGTTAGACTCCTGCGTATATCTTTTTAGATCCTCAGTTCAGCTTTTCTTTCCGAACACCGAACTGAGCATCAAGGGCTATTGTCTATGCGGTACTATTTTACATATCTTAAAACTCTTACCTCAAAGCCTGTTAGAAGGCTGCTACAGGCTTCGGTCAGCCCGCTCTTGGCGAGCTGAACCTTCTGAATCACCGCACTCATGCCAGTGCAGTGTTCCTCTTTGATGGAAGCGCCGTTGAGCGCCTCCAGCAAGTTATCCTGCGCCTTCGGTTGGATGGAGGCCGCCGGCGTCACAGTCTTGCCCTTCTTGCAAAGGGGCCGCCCGCCGGACTCAGGAACCACTGCAGGTTCCGGTGCGGAGTCCGGTCCAAAGTCCGGGAGGTTGCCCTGCGGCACCTCCGGGGCCCCCTCCTCCTGGTGGGCCCCTTTCCGGGATCCCACCTCGGCGTCGTCACGGGGGGAGGAGGCAGTCAGAAGTGAAGTGCTATCCACATCCAACGTATCCAAGGACCCGCTCGACGAAGCAGGAAGATCGTCCTTGGGCGGACTACAGGGTTGTATGCGGCATTAGAAAGACACCATGCGATGAAAAGAAAAGTTATGAGTTATTTGGGAGTCCGGATACTTACGATCTCGCCAGGAGCTTGGCCCTTGAAGGCCAATCCTCGTCCCCGCCGCCGGCGTTGGCAGAATAGTCCGGAGGAAGGGTCCTTCCCTTCTTGGACCCTCCGGCCTCCCCAGTTGGGGAGGCCTTCCTTTTCTTCCCTTCCCCCATTGGGGAAGAAGCTTCTTTCTTCTCCTCCTCGTCTTCGCGGGAGGAGTCCGCCTCGGAGTCATCGGACGATGAATCCGATAACACCTGGCGCCGGGAACTCTTTCGAGTTCCTGCGGCCTTCTTCTTGGCCTTCTTATCCGGCACCACGTGAGGTGCCGGAACCAGCAGCCCCGTTAAGCGGGCGTCCGCTGGGTCTTCTGGCAAAGGAGCCGGACAGTTAGTCTGCCCAGCCTTCTTCAGCCGGTCCTGTCAAAGGAGAGGGAGTTTAGATCCCACATAGAGTCAAACTATGAAAAGCAAGTGTCCCATAAAGGATAACATGGCTTACCTCGTCAGCTGGACGCTGCGAGCTGAATCCGTGATCTTCAGTAGTGGATGCGGGGGCCTCGGCGCCCTTGAACAACACCTTCCAGGCCTCTTCGTACGTAGTGTCGAAGAGCCTGTTCAAGGTCTGGTGCTGCGCCGGATCGAACTCCCACAAATTGAAAGCCCGTTGTTGGCACGGGAGAATCCGGCGGATGAGCATGACCTGGACTATGTTGACAAGCTTGAGCTTCTTGTTCACTAGCTTTTGGACGCAAGCTTGGAGTCCGGTCAGCTCTTCCGAATTGCCCCATGTTAGGCCCTTCTCTTTCTAGGAGGTGAGCCGTGTGGGGATGCCAGATCTGAATTCGGGGGCCGCTGCCCATTCAGGGTCATGCGGCTCGGTGATATAGAACCACCCCGATTGCCACCCTTTGATGGTTTCCACGAAGGCGCCTTCGAGCCATGTGACGTTGGGCATCTTGCCCACCATGGCGCCTCCGCACTCCGCTTGGCTGCCCTTCACAACCTTCGGCTTGACATTGAAGGTCTTCAGCCACAAGCTGAAGTGGGGCTAGAGGCAGAGGAATGCCTCGCACACGACGATAAATGCCGAGATGTTGAGGATGAAATTCGGGGCCAGATCATGGAAATCCAGGCCATAATAGAACATGAGCCCCGGACGAATGGGTGGAGTGGGAAGCCCAGTCCGCAGAGGAAATGGGGAAGGAATACCACCCTCTCATGGGGCCCGGGGGTGGGGATGAGCTGCCCCTCATCGGGGAGCCGATGCCGATATCGCTGGACAAATATCCGGCGTTGCGCAACTTCTTGATGTGCCCCTCCGTAACGGAGGAGGCCATCCACTTGCCTCCCGCTCCGGACATGGTTGGAGAAGGTTGAGGTGAGATGTGCGGACTTGGGCGCTGGAGCTCGAGTGCGTGGAGATGGATAAGCAAAGGAGGAAGAAGGCGTAGGTAAAAAGGTGGATCCTTATCCCCTTATATATGGGCGGACAGAACATGCGTCCCCACCGGCCTGGTAAAACTCGCTTATCTCCCAAGTGCCGCAATCAATGGCGCTGTTGGGTTACCCACGTCCGTATTGATGGGAATCCCGGAATAAGGGGAACCCGATCTCTACTTCGACAAGACGTGCCAAGGAAACCGCTTCGCTAAACGCGCTGAGGTGGAACAATAAAAACAATTCGAGTAAAGGCTTGGCCGTGGCGTGATGTCATGCTACGAAATACGTCGGCAGATTGAAGTTGTGTAAATATTATTCTCTCTATGGTGGTATGTGGAATTTATTTTGCAGAGCCGGACACTATCCTGGTGTTCACAATCTTCTATGAAGAATTCGGAGGAGGAACCCACCTTGCAATGCCGAAGACAATATGCGCGCCGGACTCGTCGTCATTGAAGCCTAGTTTAGGGGCTACTGAGGGAGTCCTGGACTAGGGGGTGTCCGGATAGCCGAACTATCATCATCGGCCGGACTCCAAGACTATGAAGATACAAGATTTAAGACTTCGTCCCGTGTCCGGATGGGACTTTCCTTGGCGTGGAAGGCAAGCTTGGCGATACGGATATGTAGATCTCCTACCATTGTAACCGACTGTGTGTAACCCTAGCCCTATCCGGTGTCTATATAAACCGGACGGTTTTAGTCCATAGGACGAACAACAATCATACCATAGGCTAGCTTCTAGGGTTTAGCCTCCTTGATCTCGTGGTAGATCTACTCTTGTACTACCCATATCATCAATATTAATCAAGCAGGACGTAGGGTTTTACCTCCATCGAGAGGGCCCGAACCTGGGTAAAACATCGTGTCCCTTGTCTCTTGTTACCATCCGCCTAGACGCACAGTTCGGGACCCACTACCCGAGATCCGCCGGTTTTGACACCGACAAGACTTGCCAGTAACGAGATTGAACTAGGTATTGAGATACCAACGATCGAATCTCGGGCAAGTAACATACCGATGACAAAGGGAATAACGTATGTTGTTATGCGGTTTGACCGATAAAGATCTTTGTAGAATATGTGGGAACCAATATGAGCATCCAGGTTCTGCTATTGGTTATTGACCGGAGACGTGTCTCGGTCATGTCTACATAGTTCTCGAACCCGTTGGGTCCACACGCTTAAAGTTCGGTGACGATTCGTATTATGAGTTTTTGTGTTTTGATGTACTGAAGGTAGTTCGGAGTCTCGGATATGATCACGGACATGACGAGGAGTCTTGAAATGGTCGAGATGTAAAGATCGATATATTGGACGACTATGTTCGGACATCGAAAGTGTTTCGGGAGGTTTCAGACATTTACCGGAGTACCGGGGGGTTACCGGAACCCCCCGGGGAGTATATTGGGCCTAATGGGCCTTAGTGGGAGAAGAGGAGGGGCGGCCAGGGCAGCCGCGCCCCCCTCCCCCTCTAGTCCGAATTGGACAAGGAGGGGGGCGCCCCCCTTTTTCCTTCTCCTCCTTTCTCCCTTCCTTCCCTTCTCCTACTCCTACAAGGAAAGGAGGAGTCCTACTCCCGGTGGGAGTAGGACTCCTCACTTGGCGCACCCTCCTCCTGGCTGGCCGCCTCCCCCTTGCTCCTTTATATACGGGGGCAGGGGGGCACCTCTAGACACACAAGTTGATCTGTTGATCTCTCCCGGCCAGCCGTGTGCGGTGCCCCCTCCACCATATTCCACCTCGGTCATATCGTAGTGGTGCTTAGGCGAAGCCCTGTGTCGGTAGCAACATCATCACCGTCATCACGCCGTCGTGCTGACGGAACACTCCTATGAAGCTTTGCTGGATCAGAGTTTGCTGGACGTCATCGAGCTGAACGTGCGCTGAACTCGGAGGTGCCGTACGTTCGGTACTTGGATCAGTCGGATCATGAAGGCATACAACTACATCAACCGCGTTGTGCTAATGATTCCGCTTTCAGTCTACGAGGGTATGTGGACTCACTCTCCCCGCTCGTTGCTATGCATCACCATGATCTTGCGTGTGGGTAGGATTTTTTTTTGGAATTACTACGTTCCCCAACAACAAATTCCTCAGAGAACAGAAGATATTCATCTGTGTCACTGGAGAAATTGACGGAACTATATGAGATTTCCAATGGATTCACTCGAAAAGATTGGGTTGGTGTAGGCTTTGAGATGAGCATCACTTGGAAAGTGTTTCCTTAGTTTTACCTCGACCCCCTTTAACAGTATGATGTTTCCTATGACTCAAGAAATAGAAAATGAAACTACGAAAATAAAAGTCTTCACGCTTCATAATCCTCGCATTAATATCAAAGTCTTCAAGGTCACACCAATTTCCTCAGGATCAAAGTATTCAAGAAAACCAAAGTCTTCAACAGAAGACATATATTTTTAGGGGTCGACAATCATTGTAAATATCAAACTCCTCATCGACTTATAGAGCCCGTGTATAGTCACAGACACATTTAGTCCCTTAACCTATAAGTCTTCAAAATACCAAAATCACTATGGGGCACTAGATGCACTTACAATCTCCCCCTTTTTGGTGATTGATGACAAATAGGTTAAGTTTTCAACGGGGATAAACATATGAAGTGTAAATACTGATGTTGAGGAATTTGGTTGCAAGATATAGAAGAACTCCCCCTGAAGATGTGCATATTTGAGGAATTTGCTTTGGATAGCAAATGCACATTATAGAGTAAATCATGGAGATCTCCCCCTATATCTTGTAATCCATACATGCATTTGGCATATAATATGAACAATTTGAAATGCATGATGAAATTTGGTGTCTGACGAATTCAGCACGTGTGCAATAAGGTACTTGACGAAATAAGCATGCAGAGAGCAGTCAAAAGTACCAGAGCACCATAGGACTTAAGTTTACAACTCATCAGAGCAAACACCTCATAAGAGCAAGAGTTGTAACTTAAAGAAGAAAAAACGCCCATATATAAGACCCGCTTGAAGACTAACTCAAATTTCTCCCCTTTGTCATCGAATGACCAAAAGGGAAGGAAAAATGAGGACTAACACCCCTGAAGAATAGCATCATGATGTCGATGGAGGAGCGCCAGCGTTGTTGGGGTCGTCCGGTGATGTAGGGCTTGCCATAGTGTCATTCAAATCTTCAGCTTCATCCGTCTCGCGGGATGAAGAATATGAACTTGTAACCAGCTGAGGAACTTTGACTTTATTGAATTTCTTCGAAGGAGGTTGAGACCAGTCAAAGTCCTGTTGGAAGCCCATCTACTTGAGATCTTCTTCACTATATAGATGAGACAGAATAGCCCAAGTGCGGTCAAAGACTTCATGCAAGTAGTAGTGATTCTTCTTCAATGTGTTTTGGGTGATAGCCATGTTTTGAATAATTGCACCAAACTGACGCTTGACCCACTTGTGATTGCGATCGATCTTTTGATGAAGACTTAGAAGAAGCTCATGATCCGTCATCACTCGTGGAGCAGTGGCTTGTGGGACTGGCTTTCAAGCTTTTGCGGCAGAATCTTGGGTTGCAGAGTCATCATTTGTGGAATGAGCAGCCTGCAAAACTGATCATCCAATGGACGAGTTCCTTCATCAATAATAGCAGCTTTTCCTTTCTCATCAGCTGAGGAAATAGTCCTTTTGAGGACTTCAATTGGAGGCAAGAAGCTTAGGTGACACTGGTACGCGTCGGTGCTATACAAACGGTTATTAACCCCTTTCTGCAGCGGCATTTGGAACTGTCGCCAAGTGAGTGTGGGCGATAGGGGGGGTCCTTTCCACACGACCCAGAAACCGCCAGGGATATGCCCTCCTGGCACACACGCTCGGCAAAATTAATGAGGTCGTGTGTGACCGGTGAGCGAGCAAATACGGTTATACGTACGGTAGTGCTAAAAAATACAATTATATAGGCGAAATAGTTCCGGACGTAAGTACATCCCACACAGTAAGCCCCACTAAATGTTTCCGTTCGTATGTACATTCCACACAGTCCATCCGAGGAATATGTTTCTGTTAGTATGTACATCCCACACAATTAATCCAAGAAGTACCAAACATTTGCGATGCGCACAACATCACAAACAGTCAATAATTTTGAAGCATGTGTGATAAGGTGACTATCGCAAACATTTAATAATAAAGAACTATGTGCGATGCTGTTATTAATCGCACATGTTTTTTCTTGGCTGATCGTGTGTGCAGTGGAGATTGATCGCACAAGTTTTTTTCCTGGCTGATCGTGTGCGCGGTGGAGATTGATCGCACACGTAGTGGATCCTAGAAACGTGTCTGATCTCCACATCTATCGCAGACATTTCGCTTTTGCAAACCGCATGCAGTGTAATCCCTAATTAATCACTAATTAATCCCTAATTTAAAAATCACATTTTTGAATTTGAAAGTAGGCAATCACTTATTTCGTATCCAACCAGGTTTATTACAAATATAGGTTCAACCATGAATGCATAATTTGATGCACAGGTACATATACTGAAGAACTACAGAAGCACCAAGTAAAGAATGATGAACCACAATTGTACTAAAGACTGTAAAGAGAGAGGCGAAAGACATTCTGGTTGCTAGAGAAGCTGAAGCGGAATGCCCAGATTGTGCCCTCCTCCATGCGTAATGCGCGCATGACTCTAGGCCAACCCCTTCTGATGGTTGCCCGTCCATCCTTCAATGTCTTCATTACGACTTCTCGATGCTCATTGTAGTCTGGATGAAATACTTTAACCTTCACTGCATGTCCACCAATCATGTAGTTTGCAAGGTAATCTTGAGTGAACTGCTTCGGGAACCACTGCAAACGAAAAAGATTCAGACATTGTTGTCTAACAACTCATTATGGGCAGTAAAAAGAGAAGGCTACAGAGTTTGTAGTTGCCATCCTACAACTCATTGTTGTGTTGGATAGAGCAAAAAAAAATTTGCTTGCCACCATTCGTATCTTTTTGCTAATAATCCTTATCAGTTTCCTCACTTGATGCTTGTTCATGAATATCTCATTGCCCCATACACAAAAAGGGTTGATGCGTGGATCCTTGCCAAGGGCATATGTACCTACAAGCAACAAGTCAACATTAGAAGCTAACAAGTGTCCAGGCCTGGATCTATATGCACTACATTGTGGAACGAAGGGGGAGTACAAGCCGAGGGATGAAGCTAAACTCAGCGGAAAATGGTGGCCACTCCCGTTGTTGTCCTGCATAAGTAGTGGAAAGGCACGATAAGTATGGCAACCTTAACATCAAACAAATATAGCGAAGGTAAACAATATCATCTCCAAATGATAGCTTGAATGTGTGGTTTCAACATGCTGCTAAATCATATATAAAATGGAAGGCAATGTTACTGACAGTGGGCTTAACAGCCATCAAATATTGCAATTCAAACTAGTATTGTTGAAAATGAATAGAACATCGGTAATGCTTAAACATCACTGGATAAATGTGTAAAATTGAAATAAAGGGCATGTGTTAACTACACCATGCATAACTGGAACCAAATATAGCCGTTCAAACTGGTATTGATGCAGTCGAGCGCCACAGTTCCAACTTGCACATAATGAACAACACATTATGAATGACTGAAATAAACAAGGCATAAATGATCAGTATAACAACCAAATATGGCCATTGAAAACTGGACAAAGTCTCACTAGAACCAACCTAACACATAAATAAAGATAAACAGGGCATATGATTGAAAACTGGACAAATGCCCACTACAACCAACCTAACAAGCAAATACAGATAAATAAGGCATCTGCTTGAAAACTGGACAAATGCTAAAAAATCAACCTAACAACCAAATACAGATAAACAAGGCATCTGCTTGATAACTGGACAAATGCTAAAGAAAAGCAACCTAACAACCAAATACAGATAAACAAGGCATCTGCTTGATAACTGGACAAATGCCTGATAATCCCCAAGTGTAGGGAATCATCGTAGCAATTTCCAAAGGTGGAAGTGATAAGTATGGAGTGTCGAACCCACAAGGAGTTAAAGGTAAGATCAATATTCTCTCAAGTCCTATCTGCCACTGATACGACTCTATGTACACCGAACGTTTGCTTCCAACTAGATACGAGAAATAAAACTACGTTGTGGGTATGAAGAGGATAACTTTGCATGATATCGGAGAGCTAAAATATAAAAGTAGGTGCTGTTATCATAAAGTTAGAATATATTACTAAATATTATAAATAGAGTGTGGAATAATGATGGATCGGTGTGTGGAATTATCCTAGGCAATTGTTAACAAGACCGGTAGTCATCATTGCAATTTCATATGAGGGAGAGGCATAAGCTAACATACTTTCTTTTCTTGGATCATATGACTTATGATTGGAAATCTAGCAAGCATCCGCAACTACTAAAGATCATTAAGGTAAAACCCAACCATGACATTAAAGCATCAAGTCCCCTTTATTCCCATACACCATGTCCCACTTATCCGTGTTTGTGTTTCAGTCACTCACGCAACACAGACAATAAGCAAACCATGGACATATTGCAACACCCTACAGCAGGAATCCCTCACGCTTGCGTGACATGGAGGGCACAATAGGACAACACCAAAATAAAACATACAACTCGTACTAATCTAGATCATCAATCAACCCAAAGACAAAAGATATCTACTCAAAACATCATAAGATGGCAACACATCATTGGATCATAATATGTGGCATAAAGCACCATGTTCAAGTAGGGATTACAGCAGGGTGCGAGAGACTGGACCGCGTAAAAGAGATGAGGATGATGATGTTCATGAAGACGATCACCGCGGCGATGATTCCCCTCCCGATGGCATTCCAGCGCAACCGAGAGAGAGGAGGAGAGGTCCTCCCCCTTGTGCTTCCTCCTCTATGGCCTCCCCCCTAGATGGGGAGAGGTTCTCCCTCTGGTCCTTGGCCTTCATGGCGATAATGGCCCCACCGGGATCCTCCTGCATGGCCTCCGATGATGATGGCCCCCTCCGGCAGGGTGCCAGAGAGGGCCTAGATTGATTTGTCATGGCTACAGAGGCTTGCGGCGGTGGAACTTCTGATCTAGGTTATTTCCCGAAGGTTTTTGTATTTATAGGAGAGGTTGGCGTTGATTTCACGTCAGGGGGGTCTCCGGGCTATCCACGAGGCAGGGGGCGCGCCCTAGGGGGTGGGTGCACCCCCCACCCTCATGGGCAGCTCGAGACTCTTTTGGCCCAACTCTTACACTCCAGGGGCTTCTTTTGGTCCATAAAAAATCATCAAAAATTGGCACGTCAATTGGACTCCGCTTGGTATTCCTTTTCTGTAAAACTCAAAAACAAGGAGAAAACAGAAACTGGCACTGGGCTCTAGGTTAATAGGTTAGTCCCAAAAATCATATAAAATAGCATATAAATGCATATAAAACATCTATGATGGATAATATAATAGCATGGATACTTCATAAATTATAGATATGTTGGAGATGTATCAGCATCCCCAAGGTTAATTCCTGCTCGTCCTCGAGTAGGTAAATGATAAAAGAAATAATTTATGAAGTGTGAATGCTAGCAGGTGCACAAGTTTGATCAATGATAATTTCAATCACCTTTTCTAGCATCATCATATGTCAAAATAGTAGCTCATCTCATAAAACTTTTCATGATCAAGTAACAAGCTATTCACATGTTAAAGTATATATCATAAACTTTAACTAACAAACAGTGCTCTTAGTCATCAAACAATTGCAATTCATCTTATTTTCAGGAAGGGTCTATGTAAGAGCTTTGATTTAGCAAATCCCACATACTCAACTATCATATAGTCTTTCACAATTGCTAACACTCATGTGATATTTATGGGTTCAAAGTTTTAATCGGACACAGAGAAAGATAGGGGCTTATAGTTTTGCCTCCCAACCTTTTACCTCAAGGGTAATGTCAACAATAATACTTTATGAAAACCTACATCCAAGTGGATATATAAATCCGGATCGCTCCAACACAAAGTGCTTGCCAAAGGAAAAAGTGTAAAAAGGAAAAAGGTGAAAATCACCATGACTCTTGTATAAGGGTAGAAGATGAAAGTAAAAGATAGGCCCTTCACAGAGGGAAGCAGAGGTTGTCATGCAATTTTAAGGTTGGATGCACAAAATCTTAATGCAAAAAGAACGTCACTTTATGTTGCCTCTTGTGATAGAGACCTTTATTATGCAGTCCTTCGCTTTTATTTATTCCCTATCACAAGTTTGTATAAAGCTTATTTTCTTTGCACTAATAGATCGTACATATTTAGAGAGCAATTTTTATTGCATGCACCGATGACAACTTACTTGAAGGATCTTACTGAATCATTGGTAGGTATGGTGGACTCTCATGGCAAAACTAGTTTAAGGGATATTCGGAAGCACAAGTAGTATCTCTTACTTGGTGCAAAGAATTTAGCTAGCATGAGAGAGAAAGGCAAGCTCAGCATGTTGGATGATCCATGACAATATACTTTATTTCGGATATAAGAAAACATAACCCATTACGTTGTCTTCCTTGTCCAACATCAACCTTTTAGCATTTCATATTTGAATGAGTGCTCACAATTACAAAAGATGTCCAAGATAGCATATTTATATGTGAAATCTCTCTTCCTTCGATATTCTTTCATGGATTGTTCAAGTGACCAATTATGCATTTGCTAACTTTCAATAAGTTTACTACCTATACTTATTAGGTGTGAAGTCATTACTCCCCATGGTATAAGCATATGAAACATATATAAATTCAGATTTATGATATTCAATTCATTCAACCATTTACTCATAGGATATACGTGAAACACGTGAGTAAATGAAAAACTACTCCGAAAGATATAAGTGAAGAACATTGAGTAGTCAAATAATTAACTAGCCATGGGAGGATTCTCTTTCATTCAAGATTTCAGATCCAATGATTTTATTCAAACATCATGTAAAAATTAAAATACACTCCAAGCAAAACACATATCATGTGACGAATAAAAATATAGCTCCGAGTAAGGTATACCGATAGTTTTGAAGACGAAAGAGGGGATGCCTTTCGGGGCATCCCCAATCTTAGGCTCTTGAGTCTTCCTTGAATATTACCTTGTGGTGCCTCGGGTATACCCAAGCTTAGGGTGTTTCCACTCCTTATTCTCCTCATATCGATATCTCACCCAAAGCTTGAAAACTTCAATCACACAAAACTTAACGGAACTTCATGAGATAGGTTAGTATGATAAAGAGCAAACCATTTACTTTGGTACTGTCAAATACAAGGTTCATAATTGTTCTCACACAATTCCTACTATACCATACCATTTCTACAATTTATATCGAGAAATATAAGCAATAGAAACTAGAAAACAAACAAAGTATGCAATGAAAACAGAATCTGTGAGAAACAGAATAGTCTGTAATGATCTGAACAACAACCATACTTCTGCTACTCAAAAAGTTATGAAATAAACTGTTGGACGTGAGGAATTTGTCTATTAATCATCTTAAAAAATAATCAACCTAAAATCACTCTCCAGTAAAAAATGGCATCTATTCTCGGGAGCACAAAGTTTCTGTTTTTTACATCAAGATTGCAAAGACTTCACCCATGTCTTCCCAAAGGTTCTACTTGGCACAAACACTAATTAAAACATAAAACCACATATAACCAGAGTCTATATGAATTAATTATTACTAAATAGGAACAAAAAGCAAGAAACAAAAATAAAATTGGGTTGCCTCCCAACAAGCGCTATCGTTTAACGCCCCTAGCTAGGCATGATGATTTCAATGATGCTCACATAAAAGATGAGAATTGAAACATAAAGAGAGCATCATGAAGAATATGACTAGAACATTTAAACCTAACCCACTTACTATGCCTAGGGATTTTGTGAGCACACAATTTAAGGGAACAAGAATCAACTAGCATAAGAAGGCAAAGCAAGTATAACTATGAAACTTTAAGCACATAGAGAGGAAACTTGATATTATTGCAACTCCTACAAGCATATATTCCTCCCTCATAATAATTTTCAGTAGCATCATGAATGAGTTTAACAACACAACCATCACATAAAGCATTCTTTTCATGATCTACAAGCATAGAAATTTTCTACTCTTCACATAAGCAAAATTCTTCTCATTCGGAATAGTGGGATCACTAATTCCTAAAGTTGACACTCTTCCAAACCCACTTTAGATGATAGTGTTATTCATACTCAAAAAGATGTAAGTGAAGTTCATGGAGCATTATACAATTAATATAGACTAACCAATATCCAAGCTCAAAATATGTAAGTGAAGCACACGAAGCATTCTATAAAACCATACTCAAAAGATTTAAGTGAAGCACAAAGAGCAATTCTATAAGATCATACTTAAAAGATATAAGTGAAGCACATGAAGTGTTCTATAAATCAATGAAGGGCTATCTCATACCAGCATGGTTCTTAAAGAAAAATAAAAACACAAAGGACACAAATCATGTGAACTAAACAAAAACTGAGGTATACCGATATTTGTTGAAGAAGAAAGATGGGATGCCAACCAGGGCATACCCAAGCTTAGATGCTTAAGTATCCTTTGAAATATTTACTTGGTGTGACTTGGGCATCCCCAATCTTGAACTCTTGCCTCTTTTTATTCTTCATGATCTACAATCTTGAACTCCTCGTTCTTCCAACACTTCATCCACAAAAACTTTAACAAAAACTTTGTGAGATCCGTTAGTGTAATAAAGCAAACTACCACTTTAAGGTACTGTAATGAACTCATTCTTTATTTATATTGGTGTTAAACCTACTGTATTCCAACTTCTCTATGGTTCATACCCCCTGATACTAGCCATAGATTCATAAAAATAAGCAAACAACACGCGAAAAACAGAATCTGTCAAAAACAGGATAGTCTGTAGTAATATGGAAGTTTAGTAAACTTCTTTAACTCCAAATATTATGAAATAAATATGACAATTTGAAAAATTTGTACAGAAGTAATGTGCAAAAAAATTTAGACCCATTTGACCTTCCAGTAAAAAAAATGTAAAATCACGCGCTATAGCCAAACTTTATGTTTTTGTTCTGCACATAGTAAACAAGCAATCTGATCATCCTAAAACCAAAGCTTGGCACATTATTTTTATAATACACTGGATATACACAAGGGGATAATTATTTACAGTCTGTAGTAATCTGGAAGTTTAGTAAACTTCTGTAACTCCAAAAATTATGAAATAAATATGACAATTTGTACAGAAGTAATGTGTAAAAAGTTTCAGACCCATTTGACCTTCTAGTAAAAAAATGTAAAATCACACGCTACAACCAAAGTTTCTGTTTTTGTTCTGCACATAGTAAACAAGCAATCTAATCATCCTAAAACCAAAGGTTGGCGCATTATTTTTATAATACAATGGATATACACAAGGGGATAATTATTTACAGAGAAACTTCCATGAAAAATTCTACATTGTTTCCATGAGCATGAACACAAGTGCTCAAGGTCGACCCTCACTTCTTCAATGCATAACTTTCCAATGACTTCTCTTTTTGAAAAAAAAATAGGCATGAGAGGCAAGTGATTTTTTTGATTTTTTTGTATGTTTCACCCACAACTAAGCAAAAACAAAAAGGAAAAACAAAATCTACTTAGTGAAGAAAGCAAACATGCACACGCGAGAATATCAACCCCATGATATTGGTCCCCGGCAATGGCGCCAGAAAAGAGCTTGATAATCCCCAAGTGCAGGGAATCATCGTAGCAATTTCCAAAGGTGGAAGTGATAAGTATGTAGTGTCGAACCACAAGGAGCTAAAGGTAAGATCAATATTCTCTCAAGTTCTATCTGCCACTAATACGACTCTACGTACACCGAACATTTGCTTCCAACTAGATACAAGAAATAAAACTACGTTGTGGGATGAAGAGGATAACTTTGCATGATATCGGAGAGCTAAAATATAAAAGTAGGTGATGTTATCATAAAGTTAGAATATATTACTAAATATTATAAATAGCGAGTGTGGAATAATGATGGATCGATGTGCGGAATTATCCTAGGCAATTCTTAACAAGACCGGTAGTCGTCATTGCAATTTCATATGAGGGAGAGGCATAAACTAACATACTTTCTATTCTTGGACCATCTGCACTTATGATTGGAACTCTAGCAAGCATCTGCAACTACTAAAGATCATTAAGGTAAAACCCAACTATAGCACTAAAGCATCAAGTCCCCTTTATTCCCATACACCATGTCCCACTTATCCGTGTTTGTGTTTCAGTCACTCACACAACACATACAATAAGTAAACCATGCACATATTGCAACACCCTACAGCGGGAATCCCTCACGCTTGCACGACACGGAGGGCACCATAGGACAACACCAAAATAAAACATACAACTCGTACCAATCTAGATCATCAATCAACCCAAAGATAAAAGATATCTACTCAAAACATCATAAGATGGCAACACATCATTGGATCATAATATGTGGCATAAAGCATCATGTTCAAGTAGGGATTACAGCGGGGTGCGGGAGAGTGACTGCATAAAAGAGATGAGGATGGTGATGATGATGGTGATGTTGATGAAGATGATCACCACGGCGATGATTCCCCTCCCGATGGCACTCCGGCGCCACCGAGAGAGAGAGGACGAGAGGTCCTCCCCCTTGTGCTTCCTCCTCCATGGCCTCCCCCCTGGATGGGGAGAGGTTCTCCCTCTGGTCCTTGGCCTTCATGGAGATGATGGCCCCTCCGGGATCGTCCTCCATGGCCTCCGGTGATGATGGCCCCCTCCAGCAGGGTGCCAGAGAGGGCCTAGATTGATTTCTCGTGGCTATAGAGGCTTGCGGTGGTGGAACTTCCGATCTAGGTTATTTCCCGAAGGTTTCTGTATTTATAGGAGAGGTTGGCATTGATTTCATGTCAGGGGGGTCTCCGGGCTATCCACGAGGCAGGGGGCGCGCCCCCCACCCTCGTGGGTAGCCCGGGACTCTTCTAGCCCAACTCTTTCACTCCAGGGGCTTATTTTGGTCCATAAAAAATAATCAAAAATTGGCACGTCAATTGGACTCCGTTTGGTATTCCTTTTCTGTAAAACTCAAAAACAATGAGAAAACATAAACTGGCACTGGGCTCTAGGTTAATAGGTTAGTCCCAAAAAAATATAAAATAGCATATAAATGCATATAAAACATCTATGATGGATAATATAGTAGCATGAATACTTCATAAGTTATAGATACGTTGGAGACGTATCAATTCTCACTACAACCAAACTAAGACAAAATACATATAAACAAGGCATCAACTCGATAACTGAAAGAATGCTCACTGCAACCAACCTAACAACCAAACACAGATAAACAAGGCATCTACTCACTATAAACAACCAAATATATCCATTCATGAAACTGAAGTGGACAATTCATACTTAAACATCAGATGGCCCTATTGAACAATACATTTTTGCATAACTGAAATAATTAAACATGACACAGTTATAGCACCGCACGGCAAATGCTACTACAACAAAGGGTACAAGTTGGCATGCTAGAAAAGGTATGATTTGCTGATAGGATGTTGCCCCACATTTCATGGACGGGATCCTTCCAGTTGGAAGAGCACAGACCCATGGTGGAAGAACCTTTGTGGGTGCCCTCCTCGTGGCCATGGTCGATAACATCCTACTTGACAATTGAGGATTCCAAGACGCCGCACAAAACGTGTCCTTCAGAAATGACAAAATGGGCTCGATGGCATATAAGGAGCACAAATCCTTGACCGCTTGGCGGAGGAGATCAGCCGCAAGGCCGTCAAAGAGATCAATGGCGGTTGAACAATAGGGGTTGGGGATGGCCACGTAACCTGTGACATGGCCCGCGTGAAGTCGTCACTGCCGACGAGCTTGATGTCGTAGCCAACTTTCCCGAGATATAGTAATATGCAAGCCCACTTATATGAATCCTTCAACATGGCAATGTAGTCAACATCTTCACCGGCTTCCGCGGTGACGTGTTGCTCCGGGATCGACAGGTCGGGGCAAATGGCGGCCACCTCGCCAATGTCCGCCGAAGAGGCCCTCATAAACCACTTCTTGGATGAACGCTCGTCGGGCTCCCCAGGATACGTGGTCGAGCTTAGGCAGCGACATTCTAGAGCAAGGGATGTGGATCTGGTGGGGAGGGACACCGCATGCGTCATCTAAAAACTCAGGGGAGTGGGGCGACGGTATGGAATCGCTGGGTAACCTGAACTTTTTATCTAAGCTAGGAGGAACGGGCAGACCGGCATGGGTTGGCGGCTGCCGCTGTCGGTGTCAAAACCAGTGGATCTCGGGTAGGGGGTCCCGAACTGTGCGTCTAAGGCTAATGGTAACAGGAGGCAGGGGACACAATGTTTACCTAGGTTCGGGCCCTCTCTACGGAGGTAATACCCTACTTCCTGCTTGATTGATCTTAATGAATATGAGTATTACAAGAGTTGATCTACCACGAGATCGTAATGGCTTATACCCTAGAAGTCTAGCCTATGAGGTTATAATTGTTGTGGCTAAACCCTAGAAGTCTAAACCCTTCGGTTTCTATATACACCGGGGGGGACTAGGGTTGCACAAAGTCGGTTACAGAGAAAGGAATCTACATACCTGAATCACCAAGCTTGCCTTCCACGCAAAGGAGAGTCCCATCCGGACACGGGACAAAGTTTTCTATCTTGTATCTTCATAGCCCAACAGTCCGGCCAAAGTATATAGTCCAGCTGTCCAAGGACCACTTAGTCCAGGACTCCCTTAGTAGCCCCCAAACTAGGTTTCAATGACGATGAGTCCGACGCGTAGATCGTCTTCGGCATTGCAAGGCGGGTTCCTTCTCTGAATACTTCAAAGTAGATCTCGAACACAAGAATCGTGTCCGGCTCTGCAAAACAAGTTCCACAAACAATCGCAGAGGGTATAATATTTATGAATCTAATCCCTAACAATTTTGGCAGTTCCACATTATGTCACTACCTAGCCATTATTTTGAATCGTTTTGTAACCTGCCACCCCACGTTTCGGGGGGTGGTTTTTATTGGCACGTCTTGTGGAAGCAGAGATTGTGTCCCCTTATTACGGGATTTTTATCAACACGGGCGTGGGTAACCCAACCGTTCCGTTGGCATAATTCCTCGGGAATAGGCATGTTTTAAGGCCACGGAGGGGATGCTTGATATTTGTCGCCTTTATAAAGGGGTCAAGGCCTGTCCTCTTTCTTCCATGCTAGTTCCTTCCTTCAACCCCCACCTTAAGTTCCAACACCCAAGGGTCAATCCAGTTGCTTCAAGCTTCCAGCCATGTCCGGATCCGGCTCCAAGGCTAGTGGATGGCCTCTTCTGCCCCAGAGGAAGATATCTCGAAGCTCGGGGAGGCAAGATACTTGACTGCGGAAATCTGCCACAGGCTTCCTTCTCAAGGGCAGGTTATTCCTACTCCCAGATCCAATGAGAGGGTAGTGTTTATCTCTCACTTCCTTCGAGGGCTTGGGTTTGCTCTCCATCCCTTTGTTCGAGGGGTCATGTTTTATTACAGGCTAGATTTCCACGATCTAGCCATAGATTCCTTCCTCCACATCTCGGCGTTCATCACCACGTGGGAGGCCTTCCTCCGTATTTCCCCACACTCCGGCTTATGGCTTAAGACTTTTAATGTGAAACCGAAGGTAATCAACGGGAAACAAGCGGAGTGTGGAGGCGCTTCAATAAGCAAGCTTATCAACTCCACTTGGCCAAAGGGCTCCTTCGCAGAATCTTTTGACTTATGGCAACGGGCGTGGTTTTATATCACCGAACCCCACGATAAAAAGCGGGTAGCCACACCTGCGTTTCTGTCCGGCCCTCCGCCACAGCTCACATCGTGGATTAACAAGGGGCTGGACTGGGGATCTACTTATGAAGTGCAGACGCTGCAAAGCCACATTCGGAGCCTTATCGAGAAGGACACCGGTCTCACCGACGTAATCCAAGTAATGCTAGTACGCTGGATCCTACCCTGTTAGCGACGCCCTCTCCGCCTGTGGGAGTTTAATCCGGAAGGTCCACAGACCCTTCAGCACCTCTTTGGCACGATTCTCAGAGAGATGTGGAAATTATTCTTCGTCGCACGGAAATAGTGGACGGATATTACAGAAGACATCGGTCTTGACTGCAACCATCCGGATACTCCGGTAAGTACTCGACCTCCGAACACGATTTAGTCAAATTATTCATGACAATATACTGATAAAACTCTATCCGGTCAGGGCTAGCTAAAGAAGGCGGAGAGAATTAGGTGTTTGGCTCCACTTCCCGAAGACACTGCCGATCCGTTATTAACAAGGATGCTGGCTCCGACGCCATATCAAGTGCCAGCGAGGGAAGATAAAGAGGAGGACGAAGAGGCCCAAGGCAGCTTCCACTCTGGAGGCTCACCAGGTAGTTTGTCCGGGGAGATTAGAACTCCTGCTTCCAAAGGTGGAAGGGAAGGACAAACTGACATCCCTTCTCCCCATGGGAAGAAAAGGGCCGCCTTCGAAGACTCAGAAAGAGAAGCTTCTAAGCGGGGGATGGTATCCCAGTCAGGGGGTGATGTTGACATGCAGTCACCCTGTAAAGATAGGCCGCATCATAAGTGAATCCGAGTGTTTTAAACATGTCCCGTTCTTTCCTGGCTATAGGGTAATATTTTGAGCTCATGTTTGCAGTCCGGCCCGCAACCCTCCTCAAAAGTCCTCTTCGGGGGATCTACTTCTGGAGATGATGGAGAGCGAGACGCCTCCACAGATCTCCATGCCTGATAAGGAAGACGACACCGAGGTGTCGTCTCGGAGGATCCTTCCCGATCTGCAAGTGGCGCAAGGGATGTGTCGTCTCGGAGGATCCTTCCCGATCTGCAAGTGGCGCAAGGGACAGTGAGGACCGGGGCCGAAGGTCGCCCATGATCCAGGGTGTGCAGCCCTTGTAGGGAACAACAAAAGTTCTGGACTATCGAATGTCCAAGGGACGCTGGATACATTGATGGATATTTTGGAACATGCCTCCATCTCATAGGAACATCGTACCTTGATGGGTACGGTGTTGGAAACAGTTCGGTCTGTGAAAAGTGGATTGAATGAAGCCTTTTCTAGCCTACTAAGAGGCTTCGAGGTACGTAGTGTAATTTCAATTATATTGTAAGTGCAAATTGCACCTGTGTATATATAGTAGCCCCTGAGACTCTGGTTGACATCAAAAGGGATGCGATCAGAGGATCAAAAATATATGCCCATGAAATGATATGACTAATTAAAACACAGGTTGTTACCTCCATGGGGACTGCCCAAGCTATCGAGGTAGCACATTTGAAGCAGAAAGTCGATGTGGCGGATGATGACATCACGCTTATGAACAGGCGGCTCGACGAGGCGCAAGGTATGTCTCTGGGGCACTCAGTATATGCTAGTATTGTGAAATGAGCGTGATACTGAAAATTTGTATATGCATACCTGTAGATAATGCCGCCTCAGTTGAGACCCTTCGGGCGGAACTTGCCCGGGCCAAGTAGCAAGCAAGGATGAGTAATGCGGCTGCCGAAAAGGTAGCCGCCGAATTGAAAGTCGAGCAGACTGCTCGGCATCAGTGCGAGGACAGGATATCTACCATGGCACTCGAGTTGAAGAATGCCACTAGCCGATGCCAAGTTCTTGAGAAAGAGAACAAATCCAAAGCGGCCGATCTTGACAAGGCCTTACAGGAGGCGAAGGAAGCCCGATCTGAGTCTAGAACAGCTCGGGAGGAGATCCCGCAAGCTGGGGAGATCGCGGTTGGTAAGCCCTTTTTATTGCAAACTAAGTTTGGCGATCCGAAGTATGAGCGGCTTAATCAACGGTGGAGTTCTTTGGACCCCTTTATGGACCTGCCAAAGAGTGGTGCTGATGCGAATCAGTTTTTCCACACGCAAGAAGGACATGCAACAGAAAAGCTGTTTTGGTCGCAGTTTGACACGCCGAAGCGTCCACTGTTGAACGACTAGATGACCCAATGGGCCGAGCTCCACAAGATGTCCGACACTGCCATGAAGGACGTCATAGCCCGGCTGTGGCCAACTGAACCCATTTCGGATAGTTATTTTGGTTTGGTGCGGCAGCTTGTTAATGTGGTGCCGCTTATCGACCTTATGAAGCAGTCCACGTGCATAGAAGGTGCGCGGATGGCCCTTGCCCATGTCAAGATATATTGGGCAAAGATGACGGCCACCGATATTGCAGCGCAGAGTCCACCCGAAGGCAAGGATCTTAACATGCCAGAACATTACTTTGAAGATGTCCTAGAGGGTGCCCGCTTAATAAGAGGGTCAGTGCTCGAAAAATATTATGTTCGAGTGAAGTGCATCAAAATTGTAATAACAATATTATGATATATTTAAGGCTATGTTTTTATACATTTTTCTCGAAAAGTTTTAGTGCCTCCTGTGCGGCCGTTTTCCCTATATATACAATCTAAAAGTTTGTAGTCGTCGGCTTCAGTCCCCTCGCGTATAACACGGGGGTGTTCAAAAAAGCACTTGATCACACTTGACCCAACGTGTTGGTCCGTTAAGGAGGTGTTAGTGCGGCGAACTAGGCAATCGGACTATAGAGCTTTAACACTTTCACTTAGCCATAGGAGTTTGATGATGGGGCTACTATATAGCCCCTGGTATGTCCATGGTTATTCGAATCCGGTGCGTATACATACGTGACTGCAAGGACGGTCCTTCGTTTAACATGGAGGGAATTGCGAAGATTCCAATTTGTCATCAAGTGGTTGACCAGCTCTCGTTGCATCATGACAGTCAGTTTTCGGCTTTCTCTACTGAGGTGCTCATCCAGACGAGCCAGGACACAATCGCAGTAGTTCTCCCTTTACTACCCTAGCCGATATAGCGGAACGTAAGGTAGTAAGCACAGGAGCCGGGCAACCCAACTCCAAAGACATGATTCGGAGCTGATGGATATAAGGCCAAACTCGCAACGCCGAACACTCCCTACAGGTGTCCGGACTTTCCAATATACACCAAGCTGAATACAGCCCATGGTAATAGACCCTGATATCAAGGCACGTATGGCAATTCAACGTGGGGAAAGAGCGCAGGTGGTGAGAGCATAAATCTCGAAACACAATATGAATCGAGCTGCTTCGATAACATACACTTTAGTCCGGCGAGCCGTACGTTTACGGATAATGCCGGTGGAAATTTCCTCTGTCCCCCCGTGTTCAGCTGGCGGGGTTCATCCTCGTCTTCGCTCTATGGTCCCTTTCCTTTGTGTTCGACATTAAGTTTGCCGGCCTGCTTGAAGACCCAACATTCTTTGTTGGTGTGATTGGCTGGTTTGTCGGGAGTGCCGTGGATCTGGCAGGACCTGTCTAGAATTTTATACAGGTTGGATGGACTATCTTTGTTGCCTTTAAATGGCTTCTTCCGTTGACTAGGTCTGGAGCCCTGGAATCCGGCATTTACCGCTGTATTGTCTGGACTTTCTTCATTATTCCGATGTTTATTTTTGTTGCGTCGTGGTTTTCCATTACCGTCCCTGACTTCGGATGTGCCGGGGGCGCTGGTGCTACTGCGGGCTAACCAGCTATCTTCGCCCGCACAAAAGCGGGTCATGAGTGTGGTTAAGGCAGCCATAGTGCTTGGCTTTTCTTGGCCGAGGTGTCTTGCTAGCCATTCGTCCCGGACACTGTGTTTGAAGGCTGCTTAGGCTTCGGCATCCGGACAGTCAACGATTTGGTTCTTCTTAGTGCGAAGCCGATTCCAAAGCTTACGGGCTGATTCTCCGGGTTGCTGGATTATGTGACTTAGATCGTCTGCATCCGGGGGCCGGACATAGGTCCCTTGGAAATTGGCCCGAAAAGCATCCTCAAGTTCTTCCCAGCTTACAATGGAATTTGCAGGGAGGCTTTTTAGCCAGTGCCGAGCTGGTCCTTTTAGCTTGTGGGGTAAATATTTGATGGCGTGGAGATCATCTCTGCGAGCCATGTGGATATGAAGAATAAAGTCTTCAATCC
Source organism: Triticum dicoccoides (assembly GCF_002162155.2). NCBI lineage: Eukaryota > Viridiplantae > Streptophyta > Magnoliopsida > Poales > Poaceae > Triticum > Triticum dicoccoides. The sequence goes on along the minus strand of NC_041387.1, from coordinate 487,979,724 downwards.
AAACTGCAGGGTCCATTGTTCTATCATATGCCTTGATATTTACGGGTTTGAACCCTTCTGGAAAATCATGTTCCAGCACCTCATCAGTGAAGCAAAGGGGATGTACGGCACCCCTGTATCTGGCTGTGTCATGGATTGGGTCTGACAGCTGTAGTGTTCGGTATTGGTTCCAAGCTGGTAAATGGCCGATGTATTTTGCTTGATAATCGTGGTCCTCTGTAGGAGCACGTGCCCTGGATCCGTATATGGACCTGGTTTTGCCAGCCTTTTTGTCCAGGTCCTCACTCGTGTTTCTGATCCTGGGCCGCGACCTTCCTTCCTTTGCGAGGAGGGGGTGTGGGCTTGTGTACGGCATTGCTAGCCGCTCTGTCTTGACCGTGAGGTGGTCGGTCCAGCCTGTCGGCCGTATTGTTTTTCGGCAGTATAGCCGCGATAGCCTCGTCGTCGAATTCGGGCAGCAGCTTATGTTTGGGATAGCTCTTTGTTTGTCGATTACCGCCGTATTTTTCCTCAGTGTCTAGCACTTCATTCCACCTGTCGTTGAGTGTATCCTATGCGGCTGTAAGCCGCTGCTTCTGCTTCTTTAAGCTCCTTGCAGTAGGGATAAGCCTTTGGTGGAGTCATTCTTGTTCAAATGGTTCTTCTGGGATGACGAACTCATCGTCGCCCAGGCTGATCTCCTCTTCAGATATAGGTTGGTAATTGCTATCTTCAGCGTCGCCGTGGTCGGATAACATCTCCGGACTGTGTTCGTCGTCCTCTCGTATGCCCTGCTCCAACGCTCGGTCTACGGGGTCTTCGACTTGGTTCAAATTACCATCATCGTCCCTGGCAATGTTGTTGTTTTTTCCTTTTGCCAGATCGAGGTCGGCATTTGGGACGCCGGTGTTTAGGAGGTTCATCGACAGGCATGCTGTTATCACCGTCGGCCTCATTCTCCTTTGGTGTGTCCACCATGTATATATCGTATGACGATGTAGCTGTCCACTACCCTAAAGGTGGTGGTTTTTGTGCCTGCTCCTCTCCAGCATCGTCGTTCATAGCGTCGATGTCCTCGGAGATGTAATCAAGCGTGTCGGTTAAGTCCTTGATAGTGGCAATGAAGTGGGTGGTTTTCCCAGAAACGAAGTTCTTCGTTGTCCTCCTCCCATTCGAGCCGGACATAGTTCGGCCGGGAGTCCCCCGACAAGGAGGGGGACTTCAATGAGTTTAATACGTCGCCAAGAGGCGAGTGCTAGAAGATGTCTGTGGAGCTGAACTCCAAGACTGGCACCCAATCCGGTTCGATGGGCGCGGGTGCACGTGGTCCGGAACTCATGGCCGGAGACGAGGCCGAGGTTCCGGTAACACAAACCCAGCCTGATACTGGGTCTGTGTGCGGCTCGAGCGCCACTGAGTCTGCGGCCTCCGCAGCGGGGTTGAGCTTCCCGTCTTCGAATGACGCAGCCCGCTCCGGCTCAAGGGCCAGGGCAGTCACAGGCGCTACCTCCTGTGTACGGCCAGATAATAGATCTAGGTCATGTTCATCGTGGTGGCCGAGGACAACCATCATCGGCTCGAATCCGTTGAAGATCAAGTCTCCACGGATATTGGCCACAAAATTCAGGCTTCCAAATCTGACCTGATGGCCAGGGCGTAGCTATGGATCTGCTCTAGATGGCCAAGTGAGTTGGCCCACAATGCGAAGCCACCGAATATGAAGATCTGTCCCGGGGGGAGATCTCCCCCTGGACTGCATTGTTGTAGATGATTGATGGATCCATCTAGCCTCGACGTCACAACGGAATTCTCAATGAAAGCACCAATGTCGGTGTTAAAACCGGCAGATCTTGGGTAGGGGGTCCTGAACTATGCGTCTAAGGCTAATAGTAATAGGAGGCGGGGGACACAATGTTTACCCAGGTTTGGGCCCTCTCTATGGAGGTAATACCCTACTTCCTGCTTGATTGATCTTGATGAATATGAGTATTACAAGAGTTGATCTACCACGAGATCATAATGGCTAAACCCTAGAAGTCTAGCCTTTGAGGTTATGATTATTGTGGCTAAACCCTAGAAGTGTAAACCCTTCAGTTTATATAGTCACCGGGGGGACTAGGGTTGTACAAAGTCGGTTACAGAGAAAGGAATCTACATATCTGAATCGACAAGCTTGCCTTCCACGCAAAGGAGAGTCCCATCCGGACACGGGATGAAGTCTTCTATCTTGTATCTTCATAGCCCAACAGTTCGGCCAAAGTGTATAGTCCAGCTATCCGAGGACCCCTTAGTCCAGGACTCCCTTAGCCACGAGCTAGGGTTCGAGGGGGGAGGGGTGCGGGTGAGGGGACTGTGGTGT
>NC_041387.1:487879499-487976959 GCF_002162155.2 Triticum dicoccoides | reverse complement strand
GGGGGGTTGTGGTGTTTGAGGATACGCCGCGGATACTGAAAATTTTAGTAATGGTGGGCAGAGATGGTGGTGGACGAGGGAGGGCGACGGTTCAAATGCCTCGACTACTACAATTTTACTATAAGGTCGGTGCTGGAGGAGTGTGGGCGATGGTTGAAGTACCGCGATTACTAAAATTTGGGTAAAGGAATTGATGCAGGGCGGGAGTGCCCAAGATCGCGCAAGGTCCAGTAATAATATGCGTGTATGATAATAAGGAAAAGTGGTGGAACCGCCAATTTTTGCAACGCTCCAGACGGGTAGTTTGTTTTTATATTTCTAGCTAGCTGGTCTATCGCACACGGTTCGTCCTAATTTCTAAATAAACTCATCCGCCTTTAGCTTGCGTAATCATGGTGATTTTACAATGCACTGGCATCGCACACGGTTAAGCCAGTACCTCCACCATTTGCTCGCGCTTGCGCAGTCGTGGTGATTTTACGGCGCACTTGCATCACACACGGTTAAGCCAGTACCTGCACCATTTTGCTCGCGCTTGTGCAGTCTCGGTGATTTTACATCGCACTTGTAACATCCCAATTTTCAATTTGGATGTTATACATAGATCATTCATATGCATACATGTTTTATTGCATTTTGTTGTTTAATTTTGGTTGCATTTTGACCCAAGAGGCCTTAAGCAACTCAAGGACCAATTTGAGAGAGTTGGAGGTTTCACAAAAATCCAATTTAGATTTATCAAAAATTGGTAACTAGATCAAATTGTTTTTCAAAATTATTTTTCCAAGTATTTTAAAATTAATGAGAGAAGATAAAATGACTTCTTCAAATCAGTATAAAAATATTGGAAATTCAATTTTGAATTTTTGAGAGTTTATTTGATCTTATTCGCTAGTTTATTTATTAATTAGCTGGGTAATTAGTACAGTAATGTTTGTTTTTAGTTTAGGCATTTAAGTGTAGAAAAATGATCACGAGGTCACTAATAAGGCCATTTAGCTACGTGAATTTTTCTGGAATTTTTAGGACTATATTTATATTTATTTTGAGTGTTTTAGTCTCGAGGAAAATTGTTTTTTTAAGTTCGCCGAACTGGGCCGGCCCAGTTGCACACCAGGCCAAGGCCCAGCTCGCCTCGGGCGCCCGCACCGACTCCGACTGGAGTCCCAGCCGCCGCCGTTGGAGGCGTCCGGGCGAACTCCGACTCCGAATCCGCTGCTGCTTGCCCCCTCTCACAAGCCATGGCCCCTTCCCCACATTTATATACCCCGCTACCGCCCTGTTTTTCTCCTCAAGCCGCACCACCCGCCTCTGCCACCACTGCACTGCTGCCCACTCGTGTCGTCGTCGCAGCTCGTGCAAGCCGCCGCCGCCGCCTGCTGTCGCTGCCGCGTGCCACCGCACCCGCACCCGAACCCCGTTGTCTCCACCGAGCCGCCCCGCCCGCAAGTCACCACCGCCGTCATTGGCTGAGTCGCCGCAGTCGATCGAACCGGCCAAAGACCGGTAAAAACCATCCCGATCGATCGGTTTATTTTCATTTTTTTGTTAAGGTTTATTAGATTAGATCAGTTTTATTTTTATTAGTTCGTTAGTTAGCGAACGTTCACCCGTTTAGATCTGGTAATGAACGAATTCGTTTGTTAGTCTCTATTAGCGGATGTTCGTCCGATAAATTTTTCTTTTTCTGTTTATTTTTGGCCAGGGACCTATCCGCGAATAGTTTTATCACAGATTAGCCCATGATCTTAAAACTAGCATAACTTTTTGCTCGTTTGTCCAAAATCGATGAAACCAACGCCTAAATCTTCAGAACGATTCCCTCTATTCAGTAAACTAACTTGAACATGATTTTGAACATTTAAAATTTGAGTTTAGTTCAGATTAGTATTTGATGTTGTTTTGTTTGTATCTTGAGTTTTGTAGCTCCGTTTGAGTTGATTCTTTTTGCAAATCGTAGCTAATCACATGTACCTACTGTTAAGATCTAATTCACATAATTTATTACTGTTGATTTTGTTTTCTATTTACTTTAGTTATTTGCTTGTTTTGAGTTTTATTTGGATCTTTTCTCGTTTTCTCGTTGCATCGTTTGCTTGATTGCTTAGGTATGCTATTATTTGTCTAAGCTAGATTTTCCAAAGTGCGAAGCTTGTTACTACAAATCTCTAGAGTTTTCCAATCATCAACAAGGCAAGTTACACTTTCATCATACTCTTTTATACCCAGTTTTTACTATGCATTAGATTTGCCCCTCAAATATTTGCATGAGTAGGATTGGGAACATGTGGTTTGTTTGTAATACTTGAGGTAGGAACCTATTACCTTTGATCACCCCGAGAATATACATTATGCTCAATTATTCCTTAGACATGCTCGTAGACGGGGATTGGAAAGTTATGTACATGGAAGTTGTGAGAGATAATAATTTTTGGATAACATTAAGGTGGCAACTTTAATACACATCTGGTTGGATTGGTTGGGGCACCTGGAGAAACCAGTGCTTGCCGATTGGGAAATGTTGGAGTACCCGTGTGATTTTTCCTTGGTTCGCCACCTAGGCTCAAAGGGATCATATGATATTTCATGCCTAGAAACTTCCGTGTGCAGCCACAAGCCATTATGGGCTCTGGCATAGTTGAGTAAGTTGTGTGAGCTCTTGAAGAGGTGGACTAGCAGATGTAGGGGAAAGTAGGTGTATCGGTCTACCCAGAGTAGAGAGTTAATGCTTCAAAAAGACTATGTCACGATCTTCCGATCATGGATGCGGTCGAGTCTTGTGGGGAAAGTGCGCAACCTCTGCAGAGTGTATAAACTAATCATGGTTAGCCATGTCCCCGGTTATGGACATCTTGAGTATCTAGAAGTGGATATTATTGTTGATCTCATCACTCTTTAATTAAATGAATTGTGTTTAATGATGATACTTGTTTAATGGTGGGATTTGAGTTGGAGGAACCTTCTCAAATATTGGTATAACTTTATAGTAAATAAAACTTATTTCTTTGTTGTAGGAAAAAATTAGCTTTATGCTAAACATTAAACGTAGAGCCTCCACCAGCCAAATATGCATGTAGATATAGTTTCTTGCATTCATTTGCTCTACAGTGTAACTCTGCCAGCATATTCCATGTGCTGACCTACACGGCTGCAATGTCTCATGTTGTAGACTTTACTAATGAAGAATAAGGTGCGATAGGTCATTGTCATGCACTCAACTATGCTGTTGGAGTTGATGGACTCATTTATCTTCGAAGCTTCTGCAGTTATTTAGTTTAGATGGCATTCATCCATATTATTTGCGTAACAGATACTCTTTATGAGGACCTCGATGTAATAAGTGTGTGATTGAACTCTATTATAAATCCTCGAGTACTGTGTGTGTCAGCATACCGATCCAGGGATGACACTTAAGCATAGAGAATTTGGTCCATTGGGATCGTGGTCGCTACAAGATGGTATCAGAGCACACACTGACTATAGGATGCGACCACTAGGAAAAACCACAGGATACTCTTCTCTGCTCATTTCTAATTCTCCTCTATTTCTACTCTATAGATGGCGGACCCCAGGAACAAGTTCACTCAGCCGGATGACGACACTCCTTTCAGATGACACTTGAAGGGAGTCACGAAGTACCTAAACATCAGACTACCAAGCTTCACTGGAACCTTCACTGCTACATTTCCAGAAGAAGAGCGTTGGAGGATCAAAGTTCATGTACGTGGAAGGACGTTTGAGCCAACAACAGAGTGCATTGATTTTATGTTGGATGCACCAAGTTGGAACTTGGGAAAGAGCATGGTAGCCCACATCACGTTTGGACGCATATGTGAGGTGTACCACAAGGAGCTTGAAGACACCGCCTATCAGATATGTGATGCCGAGACGAGGAATGGGAGATGATTTATACCAGGAAGGATGGATCAATTGCAGCATGCATTCAAGAGATGGATCAACACATCCGTCACTATGAGAACCATATGTGTGCTATCATGAAGAAGACCAAGAAGCCGATGAAGAGGAATATAGAACTAGAAGAGGAACTCAAGTCTACATGCGATGGATATGAAGAAGAAATCATTGTGCTACTAGAGAAGCATGAAGACCTAAAGAAGAAGCTAGGAATGCACGAGGTGAACCAGAAGCAAGAGCCTGAAGTGGAGATCCGTTCAGAGGACTACATCATATTGGACGACACCGACACAGACAGTGATGTAAATGATGGCAGTGATGATGACTATGAAGACAAAGCTGGAGCAGATATTATGGAGTCTTCCACCGACCAAAATTTCTAGACGACCACCATGTTTTTAGTAGTATTCTTCCAAGTAGTTACCATCGATCGATTGGTAATCGTAGTTTAGATCATTGTATGAATTTTGTTTGATATTGAGTGAAGTGAATTGATTGTATTTGCCTCATATGCATATGGGTAGTGAAATCTCTCTTAGACCTTATTCTATTCTGTTTTCTCACCCCTTCTAACCCATCACATGCCTCTGAGATGTGACGCCGGATTTGTTTTCCCACAAAGCTCACCCAGTTGATTCACCAGCAGAATGCTTGATGCAGATGTTAGTCCAGAACCAGAACCAGAACCAAGGAAATAACAACAACAACCCACCGCCACACCCCCTGTTGACAACCTAGCCCATTTTCTGAGGTTGAATCCGCCGATGATCACTAGCAGCACCGAGCCGATTGTTGCAGATGATTGGCTCCGCAAGATTGGAAGAGAGCTGACCACTGTCGGATGCACAGATGCGAAGAGAGTGCACTTTGCCGCACATCAGCTTGATGGACCCGCAACATCTTGGTGGGAGAATTTCACCACCACTTACCCCATAGCTACAGTTACATGGGATCAGTTTCAGCATGCTTTCCGCACCGCACATGTTTTAGCTGGAGCCATGAGTTTGAAGAAGCATGAGGTTTGCAACTTACACCAAGGGAGTCGTATAGTGGGACAGATGTGGATGAGTTCAGCAAGCTAGCACGCTATGCCCCGGATGATCTGGCCATAGATGTCGCGAAGCAAGAGAAGTTTCTTGAGGGACTCAATGATGAGTTGAGTATGCAGTTGATGGTGGCAACCTTCAAAAACTACCAGAAGCTAGTAGATCGAGCCCTCATGATTGAAGGTAAGCAGCATCAGATTGACAATTGCAATAGGAAGTACGAACAGAGGAGGTACAATTCTGGATCTCAGCAGAAGCCTCGCTATTCCCGTACTCGGGAGGACATACTCATAACCATGGAGGGCATAACCATGGAGGACATTCACACAATGGAGGAAGTTCACACAACCACAATGGCCCTAAGAATGGCAATGGGAATGTAGGAAGCAACAGTCAGAACCGTTCCAACCCCGCGACACCCGCCAAGAAGGATCTGAGTCACATTACTTGTTTCAAGTGCGGGAAGACCGGACACTACGCCACTGAATGTTCAGAACCAAAGAATGGAAATGGCAATGGGAGTTCTGGAAAGAAGCCCAACCCCTTCACCAGAGGTCAGGTGAACCACGTCAGTGTGGAGGAGATTAAGGAGAAGCCCGACGCAGTTGTCGGTAAGTTTTTGATTAATGCATTTACAGCCCTTGTTCTTTTTGATATTGGTGCATCTCATTTATTCATATCAAGTGGATCTTTGGACAAGTTTAAGTTGCCAACCGTAGCCCTTAAGTTACCTATGTTAGTGAGTTCCCCAGGAGCAGAGTATATGGCTAGTCGGGGATGTTATCAACCATAGGTAGACATGTTTTCCCCACCGACCTTATTGTCCTGGAGTCACAAGGATTGGACGTGATCCTAGGCATGGATTGGCTATCCAAGTTTGAGGGAAACATCGATTGCACCAGTAAATCAATTCTTCTTACCCCCTAGAGGGAAAAAGTATCAAGTATGGGTCTAGGCATGCGCCGACGAGGACTCAGGTAAATTCCCTATCGGGAATTGTTCAGGAGGAAGTACCAGTGGTGAGGGATTATCTCGATGTATTTTCGGAGGTATCCAGGCATGCCACCAGGTCGAGATATTGAGTTTTTGATTGAGTTCTTGCCAGGCACCGGACCAATATCTAAGAGACCGTATTGGATGCCCGCAAATGATCTGGAGGAAATTAAGAAGCAGATTAAGGAGTTATTGGAGAAAGGGTATATTCGACCAAGCTCATCACCTTGGGGAGCCCCAGTGCTTCTAGTGGAGAAGAAGGATGGATCTTTAAGGATGGTTGTTGATTATCGTGTGCTGAATGAGGTGATGATCAAGAACAAATACCCTCTACCGATGATCAATGATTTCTTTGACCAGCTGCAGGGATCTAAGGTTTTCTCCAAGATCGATCTTCGGTCAGGTTATCATCAGCTAAAGATCCGAGAGCAAGATATACCTAAGACAGGTTTTACCACGAGGTATGGGCTATATGAGTATACAGTTATGTCATTTGGTTTGACTAATGCCCCTGCCTATTTCATGAGTATAGTGAACAAGGTGTACATGGAGTTCTTGGACAAGTTTGTCATGGTGTTCATTGATGACATGTTGGTCTACTCGAAGAATGAAGAAGAGCATAAGGAACATTTGCGCTTGGTTCTCGAGAAGCTCAGGGAACATCAGTTATATGCCAAGTTCAGCAAATGTGAGTTTTGGTTGAAGGAAGTTGGATTTCTCAGACATGTTATATCAGGAGAAGGAATAGAAGTAGACCCTACCAAGGTTGCATCTGTCACTAAGTGGTTGGAACCCACCTCGGTTGGAGAGATCAGAAGTTTTCTTGGACTCGTAGGTTACTACGGGAGATTTATTGAGAATTTTTCCAAGATAGCGAAGCCCATGATGGAGTTATTGAAGAAGGACACCAAGTTTAAATGGACTGAGGATTGTGAGGCCAGTTTTAGGAGTTAAAGAAACATTTGGTTACAGCCCCAGTGCTGATTCTCCTAGACATACGCAAGGATTTCCAAGTATATTGCGACGCTTCACGATGAGGACTTGGAGGTGTGCTTATGCGGGACAGAAGAGTTGTTTCATATGCCTCACAATAGCTTCGGCCTCATGAGTTGAATTATGCTACGCATGATTTGGAGTTAGCAGCCGTAGTGCATGGTCTCAAGACATGGAGACACTTTCTCATCAAAAACTATTGTGATGTTTACACGGATCATAAGAGTTTGAAGTACATCTTCACGCAGAAGGAGTTGAACCTTAGGCAAAGGAGATGGTTGGAGCTCATAAAGGATTATGATATGAGATTGCATTATCATCCAGGAAAGGCCAATGTCGTAGCAGATGAGTTGATATGCAAGAGTTATGTTAACACGCTCATAACCAGAGGATTACCTCAGGAGTTAGCCGATGATCTCCGAGAACTTCGCTTGGAGATAGTTCCAAGAGGATATATTGCAGCATTGGAAATTCAGTCCACTTTACTAGGAAAGATCCGAGAAGCCCAGACAAGGAGATCGCGGAAATAAAGGAAAGGATGAGTAAAGGAAAAGCTAAAGGTTTTCGTGAGGATGAGCATGACACTTTATGGTTTGAGGATTGTATCTATGTGCCTAATGACCCTGAGATCAGGAAGTTAACTCTTCAGGAGGCTCATGGTTCGCCTTATTCGATTCACCCAGGCAACACCAAGATGTATCTGGATTTGAAGGAGAGTTTCTGGTGGGCAGGAATGAAGACGGATATTGCAGAGTATGTAGCAGTATGCGGCGTATTCAGAGAGTTAAGGCAGAGCATCAGAAACCAGCAGGGTTACTACAGTCTTGCCGATATGTGAATGGAAGTGGGATAAACTTGGCATGGATATTATCACTAGATTACCCAGGACTCGTTCGGGCTATGACTCTATCTGGGTTGTAGTTGATCGATTGACGAAGGTAGCCCATTTCATCCCTATGAAGACAACTTATACCAGTGCTAAGTTGGCGAAGATATACATGACCAGGATCGTGTGTCTGCATGGAGTTCCAAGGACCATCATATCAGATAGAGGAACACAGTTTAGTTCAAAGTTTTGGAATCAGTTGCATGAAACTTTGGGTACCAGGCTAGAATTCAGTACAACCTTTCATCCATAGACAGATGGACAGATCGAGAGAGTTAATCAGATTCTGGAGGACATGTTGAGAGCTTGTGCGCTAGATTATGGATCTAGTTGGGACGATAATTTGCCCTATGTAGAGTTCTCCTACAACAACAGTTATCAAGCTAGTTTGAAGATGGCCCCTTTTGAAGCCTTGTAAAGAAGGAGGTGCAGGACACCACTATCGTGGGATGAAGTTGGAGATCGACAGTTGTTCAGACCAGACTTAATCAGAGATTCTGAGGAGAAGGTTAAGTTGATTCGAGACAGGTTCAAGATAGCCCAGTCCAGGCAGAAGGGTTATGTAGATACCAAATGCAAGGTAACCTACAAAGTCGGAGATAGAGCATATCTTCGTGTGTCCCCACTTCAAGGAGTTAAGAGATTTGGAGTCAAGGGAAGGCTAGCACCACGATTGTGGGGCCATAGAAAGTTTTGGAACATATGGGAGAAGTTGCCTACAAGTTGGAATTACCCGAAGCATTGTCAGGAGTTCATGATGTGTTTCACGTTTCCCAGTTGAAGAAGTGCCATGCAGAGATGGCCGACATTCCTCTGAGAGATACAGTGCCACTGGAAGTGATTTAGTTGGATAGTGATCCCAACTATGAATAGAAGCCAGTTAATATTCTTGAGTTTTCCAGCCGAGTTACTCACAGCAAAGTCATCAAGTTTCGCAAAGTTCAGTGGAGCCACCATACGAAGGAGGAAGCCACATGGGAGCGAGAAGACCTCCGCAAGGACCACCCACACATTTTTGCTGACCAACCCGAATCTCGAGGGCGAGATTCATCTTAAGGGGGCTAGGTTTGTAACATCCCAATTTTCAATTTGGATGTTATACATAGATCATTCATATGCATACATGTTTTATTGCATTTTGTTGTTTAGTTTTGGTTGCATTTTGATCCAAGAGGCCTTAAGCAACTCAAGGACCAATTTGAGAGAGTTGGAGGTTTCACGAAAATCCAATTTTGATTTATCAAAATTTGGTAACTGTATCAAATTATTTTTCCAAATTCTTTTTCCAAATATTTTAAAATTAATGAGAGAAGATAAAATGACTTCTTCAAATCAGTATAAAAATATTGGAAATTGAATTTTGAATTTTAGAGAGTTTATTTGACCTTATTCGCTAGTTTATTTATTAATTAGTTGAGTAATTAGTATTGTAATGTTTGTTTTTGGTTTAGGCATTTAAGTCTAGAAAAATGTTCACGAGGTCACTAATAAGGCCATTTAGCTACGTGATTTTTTCTGGAATTTTTAGGACTATATTTATATTTAATTTGAGTGTTTTAGTCTCCAGGAAAATTGTTTAAAAAAAGTTCGCCGAACTGGACTGGCCAAGCTGCGCGCCAGCACAAGGCCAAGCTCGCCTCGCGCGCCCGCACCGACTCCGACTGGAGTCCCAGCCGCCGCCGCCGGAGGAGTCCGGGCGGACACTGACTTCGACTCCGCCACCGCATGCCCCCTCCCTCAAGCCACGGCCCCTCCCCCGCCTTTATATACCCCGCCGCCACCCCATTTTTCTCCTCAAGCCGCGCCGCCCGCCTCTGCCACCACTGCACCGCCGCCATCGCGTGCTGTCACCGTCGCTGCTGTGCGCCGCCGCACACGCACCCCGCCGCCGGAACCCGCCGTCACCACTGAGCCGCCCCGCCCGCAAGTCACCGCCGCCGTCGTTGGTCGAGCCGCCGCCGTCGACCGAACCGGCCAAAGACCGGTAAAAACTGTCCCGACCGATCGGTTTTTTTAGTTTCGGTTTATTAGATTAGATCGGTTTTATTTTTATTAGTTCGTTAGTTAGCGAATGTTCACCCATTTGGATCTGTTAACAAACGAATTCGTTCACTAGTCTCTATTAGCGGACGTTCGTACGATAGATTTTTCTTTTTCTATTTATTTTCGGTCAGGGACCTATCCGCGAATAGTTTTATCATAGATTAGCCCTAATCTTAAAACTAACGTAACTTTTAGCTCGTTTGTCCAAAACCGATGAAACTAACGCCTAAATCTTTAGAACGATTCCCTCTATCCAATAAACCAACTTTAACATGATTTTGAGAATTTAAAATTTGAGTTTATTTTAGATTAGGTTTTGATCTTGTTTTGTTTGTATCTTGAGTTTCGTAGGTCCGTTCGAGTTGATTCTTTTTCCAAATCATAGCTAATCACATGTACCTACTGTTAAGATCTAATTCACATAATTTATTGCTGTTAGATTTTGTTTTATGTATATTTTATTTATTTTCTTGTTTTGAGTTTTATTTGGATCTTTTCTCGTTTTCTCTTTGCATCGTTTGCTTGATTGCTTAGGTATGCTATTGTTTGTCTATGCTAGATTTTCCAGAGTGCGAAGCTTGTTACTATGAATCTCTAGAGTTTTTTGATCGTCAGCAAGGCAAGTTACACTTTGATCATACTCTTTTATACCCTGTTTTTACTATGCATTAGTTTTGCCCCACAAATACTTGCATAAGTAGGATTGGGAACATGTGGTTTGGTTGTAGTACTTGAGGTAGGAACCTATTACCTTTGATCACCCCGGGAATATACGTTATGCTCAATTATTGCTTAGCCATGCTCATAGACGGGGATTGGAAAGTGATGTACATGGAAGTTGTGAGAGATAATAATTTTTGGATAACATTAAGGTGGCAACTTTAATACACATCTAGGTGGATTGGTTGGGGCACCTGGAGAAACCAGTGCTAGCCCATTAGCAAATGCCGGAGTACCCGTGTGATTTTTCCTCGGTTCGCCACCCAGGCTCAAAGGGATCATATGATATTTCATGCCTAGACACTTCCGTGTGCAGCCACAAGCCATTATGGGCTCTGGCATAGTTGAGTAAGTTGTGTGAGCTCTTGAAGAGGTGGACTAGCATATGTAGGGGAAAGTAGGTGTACCGGTCTACCCAGAGTAGAGAGTTAATGCTTCAGAAAGACTATGTCTCAATCTTCCGATCATGGATGCGGTCGAGTCTTGTGGGGAAAGTGCGCAACCTCTGAAGAGTGTATAAACTAATCATGGTTAGCCTTGTCCCCGGTTATGGACATCTTGAGTATCTAGAAGTGGATATTATTGTTGATCTCATCACTCTTTAATTAAATGAATTGGGTTTAATGATGATACTTGTTTAATGGTGGGATTTGAGTTGGAGGAACCTTCTCAAATATTGGTATAACTTTGTAGTTAATAAAATTTATTTCTTTGTTGTAGGAAAAAATTAGCTTAATGCAAAACATTAAACTTAGAGCCTCCAGTAGCCAAACATGCATGTAGATATAGTTTCTTGCATTCATTTCCTCTATAGTGTAACTCTGCCAGCATATTCCATGTGCTGACCCACACGGCTGCAACGTCTCATGTTGCAGACTTTACTGATGAAGAATAAGGTGTGATAGGTCGTTGTCATGCACTCAGCTATGCCATTGGAGTTGATGGACTCATTTATATTCGAAGCTTCCACAGTTATTTCGTTTAGATGGCTGTCAGCCATATTATTTGTGTAACAGATACTCTTTATGAGGACCTCGATGTAATAAGTGTGTGATTGAACTCTGTTATAATTCATCGACTACTGTGTGTGTTAGCATACCGATCCAGCGATGACACTTAAGCACAGAGACTTCAGTCCATTGGGATCTTTGTCGCTACAACACTTGCATCGCAGACATTTAAACCAGTACCTCCACCATTTGCTCGTGCTTGCACAGTCATGGTGATTTTACAGCGCACTTACATCGCACACGGTTAAGCCAGTACATGTGCCATTTTGCTCGCGCTTGCGCAGTCGTGGTGATATTACAGCAAAAAAACCTATAAAAACATATTCTACAAATTAGCAAAACAAGGATGATCCCAAGGTTTATATAATATGCAACTTCCCACGGGGCAACCCATCCTTGGGGTACTCCAACACGAGCACGCTTAACTTCTGCGTTCTATTAGACTAGGCTAGCGGATGGGAAGCGACACCTTTGCTGATAGGAATTGCCTCCTTGCCTTTAAGGCATTTCACGCTGGTCACCCTATGGGACCTACTCCCTCCTATCACGCACATTTGTTCTTTTAGAAACTATGTGCGATGGCTGGTGTGTCACCCCCTAACCTTCAATGAGCATTGACACTGGTAGCGGTAAACCGATGGGAGAAGAGGCGGGAAACCGATGAGAGGAGTGGCGGGAAATGGTAGCCTGTTTAGAAAACGTACAAGAGAAGGAAGCGTGAGCTACCACGATGCATGCGCACAGCGCATACTGATGTACTGCATGTGCTGTCGAAAGGGCCGAGGGTTACCATTCGATCTGGGAGCATCCAATGGTGCAGACGTACGATCCGTGGGGTTTGGGTTCTCGCTAATCAGAACGCACGACTCAGATCGCGCACGACATCAGCCACGGTTTGGTAGGCACACGACTTTCGTTTGGACTTTTTATACACTAATTGAGTTTCCTAGGCATTTAATGTCCATAATTCAAATCTGAACTTCAAATACATGCTCCAGTTCACCAAAATGGCTAGAAATATTATACATGTGTCCTTGGGTGCATGTTTAGGTCCCATGCCAGGAATTGGAACGAATTACAACCATACCGGCGTCCTGGCTCGTCCTCAAACATTTCGAATCTCGGTTTTTAAATCCCCTAAATCCTAAACTCACCAGAAAGTCATGAAAGTTGGCATGGTGTCACGTCAAGGCACATATATGTCATGGTAAAAATATTGTCCAATTTGGTCCAAGCTTTATTACAAACCTCGTACAAACCAGAGCTTCTCTCAAAGAAGCCTCGTGGTTCCGATAGGGAAATGTGTTCCCCTTATGGTGAAATGTAATCACTTCCTCTTTTTGCATTGTATTTTCTTCTATGGGCGACATGGAACGAGAGGATATCTATGCTGAAATTTAAACTTATTCAGGGTTCGTTTGGCCTTTTTATACACTAATTGAGTTTCATAGGCATTTAATGTCCATAATTCAAATCTGAACCTCAAATACATGCTCCAGTTCACCAAAATGGCTAGAAAAAATATACATGCATGTGTCCTTGGGTGCATGTTGAGGTCCCATGCATGCCAGGAATGGGAACGAATTACAACCGTACCAGTGTCCTGGCTCATCCTCAAACATTTGGAATCTTGGTTTTTAAATCCCCGTAAATCCAAAACTCACCAAAAAGTCATGAAAGTAGGCATGGTGTCACATCATGGCATATATATGTCGTGATAAAAACATTGTCCGATTTGGGCCAAGCTTTATTATGAACCTCTTACAAATCGGAGCCTCTCTCAATAAGAAGCCTTGTGGTTCTGATAGGGAAACATGTTCCCCTTGTTATCGAAACATAATCACTGCCTCTTTTCGCCTTGTATTTTCTTCTATGGGAATCATGGAATGACATGATATCCATGCTGAAATTTAAACTTATTCAGGGTTCTTATGACCTTTTTATACACTAATTGAGTTTCCTAGGCATTTAATGTCCATAATTCAAATCTGAACTACAAATACATGCTCAAGTTCACCAAAATGGCTAGAAAAAGTGTACATGCATGTGTCCTTGGGTGCATGTTTAATTAGGTCCCATGCCAGGAATGGGAACGAATTACAACCGTACCGGCATCCTGGCTCGTCCTCAAACATTTGGAATCTCGGGTTTTAAATCCCCATAAAATCCAAAACTCACCAGAAAGTCATTAAAGGTGGCATGGTGTCACGTCATGGCACATATATGTCGTGGTAAAAACATTGCTAATTTGGGCCAAGCTTTATTACAAACCTCTTACAAACCGGAGCTTCTCTCAAAGAAGACTGATGGTTCCGATGGGGAAACGTGTTCTCCTTGTGGCAAAATGTAGTTGCTCCCTCTTTTCGCCTTGTATTTTCTTCTACGGGCAACATGGAACGACGTGATATCCATGCTGAAATTTAAACTTATTCAGGGTTCGTTTGGCCTTTTTATACACTAATTGAGTTTCCTAGACATTTAATGTCCATAATTCAAATCTGAAGTATAAATACATGCTCCTGTTCACCAAAATAGCTAGAAAAATTATACATGCATGTGTCCTTGGGTGCATGTTTAGGTCCCATGCAAGGAATGGGAACGAATTATAGCCTGACCGGCGTCTTCGCTCGTCCTCAAACATTTGGAATCTCGGTTTTTAAATCCCCATAAATCCAAAGCTCACCAGAAAGTCATTAAAGGTGGCATGGTGTCACGTCATGGCACATATATGTTGTGGTAAAAACATTGCCAATTTGGGCCAAGCTTTATTACAAACCTCTTACAAACCAGAGCCTGTCGCAAGAACCCTCATGGTTTCGATAGGGAACCGTGTCTCCTTGTGGGCCAAACGATAATCGCTCCCTCTTCTAGCCTCATATTTTTTTTGTACACGCAACACATACGGAACAACGGGAGATTCGCGTTGAAGTTTGAAATTATTCAGGGTTCGTTTGACCCTTTTTATTCATTAATTGAGTTTTCTAAGCATTTAATGTCCATAATTCAAATCCGAACTACAAATACATGCTCGAGTGCACCAAAATGGCTTGAAAAAACGTACATGTGTCCTTGGGGTGCATGTTTAGGTCCAATGGAACGAAATGGGAATGAATTCAACTATGTTGCTATCCTGCCTTGGCCACAAACATTGCAAATTTCGGTTTATAAATCTCTGTAAATCCGAAACTCACTAGGAATTCATGAAACTTGGCAAGGTGGCACTATATGGTACATATAATTGTACAATTTGGGTGAAGCTATATTACAAGCCTCTTACAAACCAAAGCTTCTCGTAACCCTCGTGGTTTCGGTGGGTAAAACGATAATCGTTGCCTCTTCAAGCCTTGAACTTTGTTTTCTACAGGCAACATAGAATAACAGGAGTGCGTGCCAAAATTTGAAACTGTTTAGGGCTCGTTTGGCCATTGTATATATTACTAAATAAGTTTTCTATGCATTAAAAGTAGTCCATAATTCAAATTTGAACTACAAGCACATGCTCCTGTGAAGCAAAATGGGTGGGAAATCGTACATGTGTCATTGGGTGCATGTTTAGGTCTCATTTACGGAATGGGAATGAATTTCAAACTTGTCGTCGTCCTGAAACATTGAGAATCTCGGTTTTTAAATCCTAGTAAATCAAAAACTCACCCAAAAAACATGAAACTTTGCATGGTTTCATGACATGGCACATATATGCCATGGTAAAAAAAATCGTCCAGTTTGAGTAGAGGCGCACACATTAGTAGCCAATGAAGTCCTTTTTGAAACAATAAGCTGACATGTTAATATCACAAACAGTTGTATTATATGAACCATGTCAATATTTAACCATACTCAGTGCCGTGCATGCAGCTATTTGATTAGACGAGACGAGTGCGAGAAGTCCGCCGTGCAGGCTCGACGGGACGCGTGCGAGCAGTCCGCCGCGCAGGCTCGATGGGACGCGTGCATCCTATCCACCTCGCATGCTCGACGGGACACGTGTGAGCAGCAAGTCTGCCCATGCTCACCAGGAAGCGAGCTCTTTGACCTTCATGCACCAGCCACCGCCCCCTCGCTCAAAACTTCACCATTAATGGGTTAATTAAAGCGCCTGGATGGAGGTTTTTTTAGGGGTGGACGGAGGGTGTTTGGTTGTGATCCCATGACAACATCTATTTTGTTCGTGTTTTTAACTCGTATTCTGGCCTAATTTAAATTGCCACATAGGGCAAAGGATAATACGACAACAAATAAAATGACAACGGATAGTACGACGACAAATTTACAATGGCGTAGATAATAATTGTCTTACATATTCCAGATAATTTTAAATGCCACATGCGGCAAAGTTCGGAAGACACGGGGTAAGAGAAGAAGGAAATCGTAGACAACGATCTAGATTGCTACTATATCTACTCTTTGATGGATCGCCAGGCGATGACATCCTCCAGCTCCTTCCTCAATTCATCACGGCTTTGCTTGAAAGCAGCCACGGATTCCTCCACCTCCTACTCGCGCTCGATTCGGAGCTTCCTCAAGTCACCCATTAGTTCCTCGATGACCGCTGTCAGCATCATCCCCAAGGCACTGCTCTGCTCATGCAGCATCTTCCAGACGGTGGCCTCCTCTTCCTTCTTGGTGAGCGCCTTGAGGAGCTTCGCATTGTCACCCATGAGGTGATCGACGAGGTTGGTCTCCTTGTCAACCGAGGCATTGCTGATCTCGAGAAGCTCCATCAAGCCATCGACCAGCTCCTGCTACTTAATTAGGCTAGCGAGAATGTCGTCGTTGCCGGCCAAGGACTTCAGCAACTCCAGCTCGTCGCGATCGCCTATGCGGCGAGTGTGCTTGTGAGAGCCCTCGCGTGCCCGTGAGAGCTTGTTCGAAGGCTCCGTGGCGCGCCGGGACATCTCTGCTACGGCTGGCGCTTCGCGACGGGACCTCTCTAGTGCTTCCGTGGCCTTGGTCTTTGCTGCCTGGTTATATGCCCACCCGAAACCCCTCCTAATGGTCATGGCAGAACGACTTGACAAGAAAGACCAGTTTTGTAGCTGATGAGGACAGGAAATGTGAAGTAATTTTCGAGTGGGTAGTTTTTATAGCCCGGTGCTAAGTCTGAACACATATTAGTTTGATTAGTGTGAACGGATATTAGTTTGATTTGTGTGAACAGATTTGCAATTACTTATTGTGTTGTAATCTGCAATGTGATGAGAAAACAAAGTCAAAATTTATTGATGGTACTGGGCCCACAAAGCCCCATTTTTGTTGTTCTATTCCATCGCAAACAGTTCTTTTGGATCAACCGTATGCCACGCATCGGAAGCCAGAAACATGGGCCCTCGTTCTCGGATGTACGTGCACGTGTCTGCCACCTATCACACACGGTCATGATATCACCATCGTGTCCTATGGATGCGCCGTCGCGTCTCCCACGGGGTGCCAAAAGGTTGACCACATGGTTGCTCACTGTGGCGTCCCTGCTTTTTTTTTTGCTTTTTTTGCGGGTCCGTGGCGTCGCTGCGCACGCTCTGCTTGCCGTTGAGGAAAATTTGCAATGGCAACGGTTAATAATTGTCTTACATATTCAGGATAATTTAAAATGCCACATGCAGCAAGTCACAAAACACTCACGAACTACTTATGCATACAATTAGAATAAAATATAGGCTAAAAAGCTGAGCCGGCGGTGATACGTCTCCAACGTATCTATAATTTTTATTGTTCCATGCTATTATATTATCCTTCTTAGATGTTTTATATGCATTTATATGCTATTTTATATGATTTTTGGGACTAATCTATTAACCTAGAGCCCAGTGCCAGTTTCTGTTTTTCCTTGTTTTTGAGTTTTATAGAAAAGGAATACCAAACAGAGTCCAATTGATGTGCCAATTTTTGATGATTTTTTATGGACCAGAAGAAGCCCCCGGAGTAAAAGAGTTGGGCCAGAAGAGTCCCGAGCCATCCATGAGGGTGGAGGGCATGCCCTACCCCCTGGGGGCGCCCCCTGCCTGGTGGATGACTCGGAGACCCCCCCTGATGTGAGACCAACGCCAAAAATTCCTATAAATATAGAAACCCCCGAAAAGAAACCTAGATTGGGAGTTCTGCCGCCGCAAGCCTCTGTAGCCACCAAAAACCAATCGGGACCCTCTCTGGCACCCTGCCGAAGGGGGGATCCATCACCGGTGGCCATCTTCATCATCCCGGCGTTCTCCATGATGAGGAGGGAGTTGTTCACCCTCGGGATTGAGGGTATGTACCAGTAGCTATGTGTTTGATCTCTCTCTCTCTCATGTTCTTGATTTGGCACGATCTTCATGTACCGCGAGCTTTGCTATTATAGTTGGATCTCATGATGTTTCTCCCCCTCTACCTCTTGTAATGGATTGAGTTTTCCCTTTGAAGTTATCTTATCAGATTGAGTCTTTAAGGATTTGAGAACACTTGATGTATGTCTTGCATGTGCTTATATGTGGTGACAATGAAATATTCACGTGATCTACTTGATGCATGTTTTGGTGATCAACTTGCGGGTTCTGTGACCTTGTGAACTTATGCATAGGGGTTGGCACACGTTTTCGTCTTGACTCTCCGGTAGAAACTTTGGGGCACTCTTTGAAGTTCTTTGTGTTGGTTTGAATAGATGAATATGAGATTTTGTGATGCATATCATATAATCATACCCGCGGATACTTGTGGTGACATTGGAGTATCTAGGTGACATTAGAATTTTGGTTGATATGTGTCTTAAGGTGTTATTTTACTACGAACTCTAGGGCTGATTGTGACACTTATAGGAATAGCCCAATGGATTGATCGGAAATAATAACTTTGAGGTGGTTTCGTACCCTACAATAATCTCTTTGTTTGTTCTCCGCTATTAGTGTGGGGACCCCGACTCATAAGTCGTGATCACCGATTGCACGTGTACAGTGATCCCAGAGATCAATGCTCACTGAACACACAGAAGCTGAATAACAAGAGTCTTACATCCATACATACCGTCTTACATAAATTATGACCATTATGGTCAAGTCTTGAGTATAACTTCGCAGCGGAAATCTTCGTCGATAACTTGGATCCATACCATCTGCCTTAACCCTACATGCATTCTGACTGGGAAAGCATCCTAGTTCGCATGTTCATCGCCAAAGTATTCTTCATCATATCCTGTTCTTTCAAGCCTGGCCAATAAAATAACCAGTGGCAAGCCAATGAGTACTCTGAATGTACTCGCAAGCAGCCCATGTTTTGGTTCAAGATACAACAATGCATGATATAGGTAAATTTTTGCAGAAAGCTAGTTTTGAGTGCAATGACATGTTCAACAACTTGTAAGACATGCATCAGGAGAATTCAATTAACCATGAGGACAGGTTACATATATCAGCATAAATAGAGTGGGCATCAACCCAACTCAATCATGTCAAGTCCTTTGACTTGACCCAAGTAGATCTTCCCACTTATCCAAACACACACACTGGTCTGTAAACATGTGGACGTAGCCCAAGAGCGGTTACCCAACTGTCCTTGACCATGGACACGGCTATTCGAATAGTTTGACACTCTGCAGAGGTTGCACACTTTACCCACAAGATCCGTGGAACTTCCGTGTCATCCACGACCCGCGATACCTCAAGTACCCGGGGTAAGCACCCGATCACTTCCTTTCCCTAGATGACACTAACAAGGAGTCCACTCGTTGTTCCGTATCCTCATGATGTACATCATATGAGACTCACTCGAGATCGTAACATCCGAGAGGGGATGCAACGGTGTATCCGGTGCCCTGTAAAAACAGTCATGGCCGCCCTACCTGGCACGACCTCGTCCCGAGAGAGAGCACCAACTCTCCCCCGTCACTAGTAATGCGGGCTCCAAGCTAGTATCGGCCTAGGTAATCAATAATGCCCTTTCCCATATAAGGGTAGAGTGGTTGCGCATGTAAGGTTGTAATAACGGTCGCAACTAAAACCAATCCGTTTTGAAAACAACACACACACTTGCCTCGGTACACCACTTCGTCATCAAGTGGTTACCCAACTCATTATCTCCCTCGGGCATAAGTGGCACCCGATGGGGGTTTCGAAAAGTTTTTGAGAACAATCTTGCTTCCATCACCATGCATATACCCATCCCCTTTTGCGTAGCAACTACTTTAGCATCCTATCTACTCCCACCGGCATAACCCTCATAGAAAGGTAGGGTCATGCATCATGCAAGTGTCAACGAGAAAAGCAACGGAGGCAAACCACCTCAAGTGGTCACCATTTTATCATGACTTCGATGCAAGCAATAAAAGTGCCATATGACATGCATAAAAAGGGTTTCTTAGACATGGTCAAAGGGCTGCTTGCTTGGTTCATCAGAGTCTTCAAGTCTTCTGGTCCTTCTCCACATACTCCGTCTACTTTGTCAACTAACGTCGGAAACAATCGCGATAAGCAACACAACAAGGCAAAAATAAAAGTGCTCTAAAAATGTGAGTTGGATTTTTCTAGGATGCCTTTGGTCATATGAAAAATTACCGAAGTGGTTTTATTGGAATTGGATCAGTGGATATTTCTGAACATTTCAATATGATGGAATCAGTGGATTTGATGGATCCACAAGCTGTCCACAGAATGCCATTTTATAAAAATGAGTAAAAGTACCCATTAATTCAGGCATGATTTTAGAAACATTTAGAAATTGGTTTCACTGGATTTGGAGTTGAAATGAATATAATATGGATTTTTGAAGTGGACTTATGTGGATAAATGACGTTTTTAAAAGGTTCAGTGAAAACCAAGGACAACAAAAATGTCCATTGTGGCCTATTAAATAGAACTTGATTTATGGAGTCTCTGGAAATTTGAATCATCAAATTTGGAGTTCATTTGATTTATTTGTGGATTTTACAAATTTACAGAAAAAGAAAAAGGAAAGGGAAAGGGTTTTACCCTTATCCGGCGCACTGGGTGCAGTTTAGCAGTGGGCCGACCCAGTGGCTCGGCTGGACGGGCGGAGGAGGCGACGTCGGAGGTGGGTTCCCGAAGTGCGCCAACGCGCGAGGAAAGCGAATCCGGCCGAAGCCGTCTCCACTTAAACGGGCCGGGCCCGCCCGCCGGGTCGCTGATGAGCGGGGCCCGGTGCTCAGCCCGTCTCCTACCTCCCGCTCGAACAGAGCAAGACAGGGGAGGCGAGGCCAAGCGGGCACCGGCGTTCTCCCCGGCGGTATCGGCCACCTCCGGCGACGCCCGGCGTACCAGCGTGCTCAGGAGAGCGTGCCGCATCCTCCGAGGTGCGCCACATCCACAGGGGTGGCTAGACGCGAGAGCATCATCGGCCGCGGCGGGCGAGGCCAGCGGTGGTGACGGAACTCGCGGGAACAGCCACGGGGAAGAGAGGGAGAAGCACGGGAGGGGTCCGCGGTGATGGTGGAGGTGCTCTGGTGTGGTCTAGAGGGGAGGAGTAGGAATGTTGGGTGCGAATTTAGGAGGGGGCCTACGGCAAGGCGGCCATGGTGGCGGATGGAGAGTGCGAGGAGGGGAGTGGGTTGGTCCAGGGGGTGCACGGGAGGGAGTGAGGGCGAAAGGAGTAGAGAGGGGGCTCGGGGGTGGCCTTAAATAGAAGGGGGCGAGGTGCACCGTGGACGGGTGCGCCGGCGAGGTTGTTGCCGTTGCCAGGGGTAACGAGGGTTCACGTGTGTGTGTCTGGGGTGCTCGTGGGGTTGGTCTTGGGCGAGGGGAGAGAAGAGAGATAGCAGGGAAGGGCCAGAGCATCGCGCGTGTGAGTTTGCTCATTGGAGCTCTCGGGCGGCCGGCGCGCGTGCAAGCTGGGGCGAGAGGAGGGAGAAGAAGGAGGGAGACAGAGGCGTGGCGTGTCACAGACATCGAGGCGCATTGTCGGGCGAGCTGGGGAGGCGCGAGGTGGCCGGAGGCGGTTGGAAGGGGGCGGCTACAGTGCGGGTGTGCACTATAGCGCGCTCTGGAGCACGCCAATTGCATGCCAGGGCATGCCTTTGGCTTGTAGGGCGCGGCCACTTGTGTCTAGGTTGTTTAGGGAGGAGTAAACAAAGGGGAGAGGGCCTGGGATGCCCTGGACAGCCAGCAGGAGAGGAGAGAGGTTGAGGGAGAGAGGGAAATGGGCTGTCCAGAGAGAGAAAGTGGGGTTTTACCCCTCCAATAATTGAGCTATGGATTTTCCATTGCTACTGGAGGTGCAAGGGGACTAGGAAGGGCTGTGGTAAAAAGTTGAGGCCATGGAGAAGAGTGGAAGTGGTCAAAATAGGGGTTCTAGTAAAATGGCAGAAGGTGTTTGTTGCTGGTTTGGGCAAGAAGATGAACTCCTCTTGTCATCAGGCTTGACAGGGTCAAATGGCATGAGATAATAATAGGTTCCACCAAGGTTGAGTCCATTTGGGCAAAGTTGCCAATGCAACTTTTGTAAACCCTAGAAATCAACAGAAATGGACTTGCTTAGATCTAGCTAAGCTAAACTCTTCTCCTTGGTGCACCACTTGGTGTAGTGTCATAATTTGAGATTCTGAACATGTCCAAAAAAGTTGAGATCAAAAGGAGATAGTTTCCAATGTAGAGTTGTTCAAATTTGGTTTTGGACAGGAAGGGTTTTGGGGCACTTTGATCAAGTTAGCTTGTTCTCCAACTTGTTCTACTTGGTCCAGATGATTTATTAGACCATTGTAGCATGTGGACCAAGATTGAGAGTATTTGGACAAGTTTGCTAATGCAAAGTTGTTCAAACTTGAAAAAGGGTAGAAATGGTTTTGAGAGGGTTTCATGGGGTTATACTATTCTCCATGACATGAGACTTGTCAAGATCATCAAACATGTCATATGTGACATGATAGAATTTTCTTGGAATTTTTAGAGAATATTTCCTTTGTAAATATTTCAAAAGCTTGAAATATCCAGAAAAGGGTTTTTGAGGGATTTGACCAATATTTTGAATATGACCATGTGTTGAAACTCTTATATATGGACAATATATCTCCACTGAGTTTCCCTAGGTTTTTGTAAAATATTTTTGAAACAATAAAATAATATTTCCCTATTAAAGACCATTTCTGGCGTTAAGAAAAAGCTTTTAAATAAAATAGGAAAATAACTTTATGAAATTATATTTTTGTGGTTTATGGGAGTCCTACATCTAATAGGATTCAAATATACCTTTTGAATGATTTTCACACCCCAAGTCAAGTACTTGTAGTGTAAACCTCAACTCAGGGGTTTTTGAAAAACTAATTTTTGGAAATACTATTTGGCCAAATTATTTTTGTGAGAAAATACTATGTTGCTCTATACACATGGCATGATCATTGGGCAGAAGCTTGGGGCAAGGAGATGAAGTACAGAAGGTGGAGTTGTGTTGACTTTAAAGAGCACTTGAAAAACACAGAGAGAAAACCAACTCAAAATAAAAAGTCAAATAATGCAAAAGTTTTTGTCAAACCACATTTTATCATGATTTATCATCTTAAGTGTTGTGCCATGAAAATCAGGGTGTGACAATTAGTGACTTTGGAATGACTCTTTGTTGCATGTTGAGGGATTTTTATATGATCCAATTATGTTATCATTGTTGAAAGAACTTGCGCTAGTGAAAGTATGAACCCTAGGCCTTGTTTTGAAGCATTGCAATACCGTTTTCGCTCACTTTTATCGCTTGCTACCTTGCTGTTTCTATATTTTCAGATTACAAATACCAATATCTACCATCCATATTGCACTTGTATCACCATCTCTTCACCGAACTAGTGCACCTATAAAATTTACCATTGTATTGGGTGTGTTGGGGACACAAGAGACTCTTTGTTATTTGGTTGCAGGGTTGTTTGAGAGAGACCATCTTCATCCTACTCCTCCCACAGATTGATAAACCTTAGGTAAGCCACTTGAGGGAAATTTGCTACTGTCCTACAAACCTCTGCACTTGGAGGCCCAACAACGTCTACAAGAAGGTTGCGTAGTAGACATCAGGCGGCCTTCCGACGACGGCTTCTCAGACTCCATGATCAGCATATCACCCTTGCGGCCATTCATTATGTGTAACTTAGTAATCATCGCATAAGAGTACTCACAGACGCATCGTATGCGATACTCCTAGCCACCGCAAGCAACTAGTTTGCATTTTTCAAAGTTTTTTGTATGAACAGAATCACATACGAACTTACTATAGTAATCGTCTGTGTTATAATTTCTCATCCCAAACAGTTCATCCGAGTGGGCTGTTTGCTGCGTATCACACATATCTGGTTTACACGAATCGTTTGTGTTCTTTTGGCTGATTGCAAATGCCGCATATCACACACATCTTGTTAAGATGAACCATTTTTGTTCTCTTGCCTAATCGAAAACAGTTTTTCCGAGTGAACCGTATGCCGTATATCACACACACCTTGATCTGGCTGTCCATTTCTGTTGCATTCCCTAATAGCACACAATTCATTGGAGGAAACTGTATGCCATATATCGCACACACATTGATATGGCTGCCCATTTCTTTTGTTCTTCCTCATCGCAAATAGTTCTGCTAGATCAACTGTATGCCCAACATCACACACATAACTAAAACCTGAACCGTGTTTGATGTCTCCACCATCGCAAACGCTTTGCACATTTTTGACGGTTTTTTCACACCACCGTTTGCGATTGTTGCATGCACACGGTTTCTTCGAAGGGTCTCTGATCGTAGTGTCGTGTTAGCAGCATCCTGCAGTAGTGTGATTCTAAAAATCTGCCTCGTAGTGAATTGAAGACCTTGATATGATGAATTTCATGATCCAGGGAGCGTAAGGCTTCAACTCAAATGGTGACAGAGCTACATTCGCCAAAGTCTTCATGAAGAAATCATGGTAGTTGATTGGAATGCCATGCATGATATTGAACAACTGATTCTTCATGATGCCAACAACCTCTTCTTCTTCAGAGTTGTGGCCTTTAATTGGCTGAGGGTTTTGGTCAGAATGCAATATATCATCCTTGGCACATATAGCAATTCCTTCATAAGGAATGTAGTTCTTGGAGCTTGGCCAGGTTTCAAAGGCTTCATCGGCACTTGAATTAGATGATTTGAAAGTTCAGGTTCCTC
Organism: Triticum dicoccoides; assembly: GCF_002162155.2. Taxonomy (NCBI): domain Eukaryota; kingdom Viridiplantae; phylum Streptophyta; class Magnoliopsida; order Poales; family Poaceae; genus Triticum; species Triticum dicoccoides. The sequence continues at coordinate 487,952,270 of NC_041387.1, read as the reverse complement.
ATAAATAAGCCTTGCACCTTTAACAGGAGGACTGACTGGGACGGCGTGAAGCAATTCAGAGGTTGGTGCTTTGTAATGCGTATTCTTAGTCATCCAGTCATGCACCCATGAATTCACATCTTCCACATTTCTAGTTAGGTGCAATGTGGCATAGAATTGAAGAATTAGCTCTTCATTCCAGTCGCAGATGTCCACACAGAAGTTCAAGAGCCCAGCATCACGAAGAACACTCAGGATAGGCTGGAAGCACGGTAGATACTCGATATCCACATGAGGAATTTGACGATGCTCAAATACCTTGTCCTTGTCAAATAAGATTGATGAATAAAAGTTCATCTGACTAGCAGTGCAGAACCGCTTGCGTCGAAGTCTTGCTGAGTCATGGGGGTTGAATTCAGCGAAGAAATGGTGCTCAACGAAGAAATTGTCAACCTTGAACTTTTGCTTCTTAGCATGAGGATTTTGTTGCTTTGGCCGAATATTTACAGTTGAAGACTTGACAGGCTCTTGGTGTACAACCTCTGGAGCCACAGATCAAGGAATTTTAGTGGTTGTTTCAGTAGCAACAGTCTGGGTCTCCATTTCTTCAGCTGCAAAAGCTGGAACTACTTCAGGAACTGAAATAACAGAAGTCTGATGTCCTTCAGATCCCGTATGAATTTCTTTAGTTTGAACTGGGGATTGAGGAATTTGATTCAAAGGTGTGGACAATGGTGAATTAGGATGATGATTTTCCCAATAGTCATCATTGAGAACTGGTGTTGTAGATCCAATGTCCACATCCTCATCTTCCATTTCTTCAATGCCTGCCTCTTCAGCTGTGAACCGAGTCATGGGCAAGCATACCAGTGGAGTTAAAGCGATATCATCCACTTTAATTTCTTCATCCAAATGCTTTGACGAAGCAGCAGAAGGATTTTCCTCATCATTGTCATCTGGAATGACATGTTCTTCTCCAAAAGGAACTATTTCCTTGGATGGCACAACAGATATGGGAACAACATCAATAGGATTTGTGAAGGGACTTGACAAAGTCTTCACATTCTTGGGAGGTGAAGATTCTGAAGTCGTTGATGCTTTCCTATTCTTCACAGCTGCCTTCTCCGCAGCCTTGGTTTTCTTCACTTCTAAACCAGAAGGAAGGATGATATTCTTCATCTGTGATGACTTTGCAGGAGGAGCAGATGAAGTCGGTATAGATTCTTCAGGCACAACTGATGTAGTTGCCCTGGCTTTTTCAATTTCTTCAGGTGCAGCAGCAGATTCTTCAGCTGGCCTGGGTGGTTCTTCAGGCGCAACATTGGTGGTTGCCCTAGAAGTTTCATCAGAGGCTGGAATTTCTTCAGTAGCCCTAGAATTTTCAGTGCCATTGGCAGCCAGATTTTCATCAGCTACGCATTCAGTTTCTTCAATAGACTGAACAGAAGCATCAGCCTGAGGAGTTTGTTGTTGCAATGAAGCCGCAACATTTATCTTGAGGGACTTGGAGAGCTTGACGAATCTGACTTTGGCACCTAGCCAGTCTACACGATAGGTGTCAAATTCATCACTGAGTTTCTTGATCTCCTTTTGCAAGTTGACAAGTTCTTCAGGAGTCGTATTCAGAACATTTTCTTCATAAATCTCTCATCTCTATACTGGGCCTTCTTGAGTTGTCTAGCCTTCTCAAACTTCCATTTTTCTTCATTTATGAAGGCCGTCAACATATGACTTTGGCCAGGAGTGAGGTTCAACTCAGGCATAGGAGTGTTCGGATCCTTGTGCCAGAGATCAATGAAGTCCAGGATCTTCTTCGGATCAAGCATGAGAGGCACAACACTTCCTTTGGCTCTAGCGACCCTTTCTTGCTAGTTCCTGATGATTTCTGCAAGTTCTTCATCATTAGCTGCATCGTCATCAGACGGAACATGGAACACAACTTGCTTTTTGTGAGGACTTGGCCTAGGGAGCAGCCCGACATGATAAGACATAAATGCCCTTGAATGATATGACCGTTAGGTGGGTAGGATATTTTGGATAGCTGGCGCGTAGCACAACAATGGTTGGCAATCCACACTGACGAATTCCTAACTCCTGAGTCAGAACAAATTCCTTAGAGAATAGAAGATCTGCGTCTCTGTCACTATTGACGGAACTGTATGAGATTTCCAATGGCTTCACTCGACAAGATTGAGTAGGTGTAGGCTTTGAGATGAGCATCACTTGGAAAGTGTTTCCTTAGTTTTACCTCGACCCCCTTTAACAGTACGGTGTTTCCTATGACTCGAGAAAGAGAAAATGAAACTACGAAAACAAAAGTCTTCATGCTTCATAATCCTCGCATTAATATCAAAGTCTTCAAGGTCACACCAATTTCCTCAGGATCGAAGTCTTCAAGAAAACCAAAGTCTTCAACTGAAGACATACATTTTTAGGGGTCGACGATCATTGTAATATCAAACTCCTCATCGACTTATAGAGCCTATGTACACTCACAAACATATTAGTCCCTTAACCTATAAGTCTTCAAAACACCAAAATCACTAAGGGGCACTAGATGCACTTACAAGGACCAATGAAATGTTTCTCGTTTATGGAGGTGACAAAGAGCTCGTCGTAAATGGTTACGTCGGTGCTAGTTTTGACACTGATCCGGATGACACTAAGTCACAAACCAGATACATATTTATTTTGAATGGTGGAGCTGTCAGTTGGTGCAGTTCCAAGCAAAGCGTCATGGCGGGATCTATGTGTGAAGCGGAGTACATAGCTGCTTCGGAAGCAGCAAATGAAGGAGTATGGATGAAGGAGTTCATATCTGATCTAGGTGTAATACCTAGTGCATCAGGTCCAATAAAAAATCGTTTTTGACAATATTGGAGCAATTGCCTTAGCGAAGGAATCCAGATTTCACAAAAGAACCAAATACATCAAGAGATGCTTCAACTCCAACCATGATCAAGTCAAGGAGGGAGACATAGAGATTTGCAAAATACATATGTATCTAAATATAGTAGACCCGTTGACTAAGCCTCTTCCACGAGCAAAACATGATCATCACCAAGACTCCATGAGTGTTAGAATCATTACAATGTAATCTAGATTATTGACTCTAGTGCAAGTGGGAGACTGAAGGAAATATGCCCTAGAGGCAATAATAAAGTTGTTATTTTATATTTCCTTATTCATGATAAATGTTTATATTCATGCTAGAATTCTATTGATCAGAAACCTAAATACATGTGTGAATACATAGACAAACACTGTGTCCCTTGTGAGCCTCTACTTGACTAGCTCATTGATCAAAGATGGTTAAGGTTTCCTAACCACGTACATGAGTTGTCATTTGATAACAGGATCACATCATTAGGAGAATGATGTGATCGACAAGACGCATCTGTTAACTTAGCATATTGATAGTTCAGTTTTGTTGCTATTGCTTTCTTCATGTCAAATACATATTCCTTCAACTATTAGATTATGCAACTCCCGGATACCGGAGGAATGCCTTCTGTGCTATCAAACTTCACAACGTAACTGGGTGATTATAAAGATGCTCTACATGTATCTCCGGAGGTGTTTATTGAGTTGGCATGGATCGAGATTATGATTTGTCACTCCGAGTATCGGAGAGGTATCTCTGGGCCCTCTCGGTAATACACATCATAAGAAGCCTTGCAAGCAAAATAACTAATGATTTAGTTGCAGGATGATGTATTACGGAATGATTAAAGAGACTTGCTGGTAATGAGATTGAATATGTATGAAGATACCAACGATCGAATCTCGGGCAAGTAACATACTGATGGACAAAGGGAATTACGTATGTTGTCATAACGGTTCGACCGATAAAGATCTTCGTAGAATATGTGGGAGCCAATATGAGCATCCAGGTTCCGCTATTGGTTATTGACTGGAGAGGTGTCTCGGTCATGTCTAACAAGGAAAACAAGTCTTATTTTGGTCTTATTATGGTCTCATAAGGCAAATCTAACAAAGAAAACAAGTCTAACAAAGAAACATACATAGGTTGGTTAGTAGTTGCTACAACTGAAGCTATTATTGATGCAACTGCATGGTTCCTATTGTTTGTCTATTAATGAAATAATAATGCCAAGGTCCTTCAAGGTACATATTGGGTCACCCGAAGGGGTTCCGGGCACCCTTGGCAAAAGATATGGGCCTAATGGGCCAAGAGGGGAAATGCACCAGCCACCAGGGGCTGGTGCGCTCCCATATGGGCCAAACCAGAGGAGAAGGAAAAAGGGGAAGGGATAAGGAAAGGCGGGATTCGGCCTCCCCCTTCCTTTCCCTCCTCCTTCCTCTTTCCTCCCCCCTCCGGTAAATAAGGAAGGGGGCGTCCGACCTAGGAGGAACCTAAGTAGGATTCGGTCCTACTTGGGGAGCCTCCTGGCCTCTCCCCTCTCCCTCCCACCTATATATATGTGGGGGAGGGGGTGCCCCCTAGCACACCCAGATCAATTGTTAGCCGTGTGTGGCGCCCCCCTCCACCGTTTACTCCCACGGTCATATCTTTGTAGTGCTTAGGCGAAACCCTGCAAAGATCACTTCACCATCACCGTCACCACACCATCGTGCCGACGGAACTCATCTACTACCTCGACGTCTTGCTGGATCAAGAAGGTGAGGGACATCACCGAGCTGAATGTGTGCAAAACTCGGAGGTGCCGTACATTCGGTACTTGATAGGTGGATTGCAAAGAAAGTTAGACTGCATCAACCTCGTTGTGAAACGCTTCCGCTTACGGTCTACGAGGGTACGTAGGCACACTCTCCCCCTCATTGCTATACATCTCCTAGATAGATCTTGCGTTAGCGTAGCATTTTTTTTGAAATTGCATGCTACGTTCCCCAACATAACACCCAAAGAGTTTACTAGAGTCAATAATCTAGTTCACATCGCCATGTGATTAATATCCAAAGACTACTAAGGTGTGATCATGATTTGCTTGTGAGAGAGGTTTAGTCAACGTGTTTGTCACATTCAGATCCGTATGTATTTTGCAAATTTTTATGTCTACAATGCTCTGCATGGAGCTACTCTAGCAAATTGCTCCCATGTTCCATACGTGTCCAGATTGAGACTCAGAGTCATCTGGATTTGTGTTAAAGCTTGCATCAACGTAACCCTTTACGAGGAACTCTTTACCACCTCCATAATCGAGAAATATTTCCTTGGTCCTCTTGAAGGCACCTAAGGATAATTTTTACCACTGTCTAGTGATCCACTCCTGGATCACTCTTGTACCCCCTTTGCCAGACAAGTGGCAAGGCACACATTAGGTGTGCTACACAGCATGGCATATCATATAGAACCTATGGTTGAGGCATAGGGAATGATTTTCATTGTCTTTCGACCTTATGCCGTGGTCGGGCTTTGAGTCTTACTCAACTTCATACCTTGTAACACAGGCAAGAACCGTTTCTTTGGCTGATCCATTTTGAACTTATTCAAAACTTTTTCAAGGTATGTGCTTTGTGAAAGTCCCATTAAGCATCTCGATCTATCCCTATAGATCTTGATGCCCAATATATAAGCAGCTTCACCGAGGTCTATCATTGAAAAATTCTTATTCAAGTATCCTTTTATGCTATCCAAAAATTCTATATCATTTCCAATCAATAATATGTCATCCACCTATAATATTAGAAATGCTACAGAGCTCCCACTCACTTTCTTGTAAATACAGGCTTCATCGTAAGTCTGTATAAAACCATATGCTTTGATCACATCATCAAAGCGTATATTCCAACTCCGAGATGCTTGCACCAGTCCATAGATGGATCGCTGGAGCTAGCACACTTTATTAGCACCTTTAGAATCGACAGAACCTTCTGGTTGCATCATATACAACTCTTCTTTAAGAAATCCATTTTGGAATGCATTTTTTTACGTCTATTTGCTAGATTTCATGACCATAAAATGCAGCAATTGCTAACATGATTCGGACGGACTTAAGCATCACTACGGGTGAGAAGGTCTCATCTTAGTCAACCCCTTGAACTTGTCGAAAATCTTTGCGACAAGTCGAGCTTTACAGACAGTAACATTACCATCAGCGTCAGTCTTCTTCTTGAAGATCGATTTATTCTCTATGGCTTGCCGATCATCGGTCAAGTCCACCAAAGTCCACACTTTGTTCTCATACATGGATCCTATCTCAGATTTCATGGCTTCAAGCCATCTGCCAGAATCTGTGCTCATCATAGCTTCTTCATAGTTCATAGGTTCGCCTTGGTCTGGTAACATGACTTCCAGGACAGGATTACCGTACCACTCTTGTGTGGATCATGCTCTGGTTGGCCTACGAAGTTCAGTAGTAACTTGATCTGAAGTTTCATGATCATCATCATTAGCTTCCTCTCTAGTTGGTGTAGGCATCATGTGAATGATTTTCTGTGTACGACCTCCCAATTCGAGAGAAGGTACAATTACCTCATCAAGTTCTACTTTCCTCCCATTCACTTCTTTCGAGAGAAACTCCTTCTCAAGAAAGGGCCCATTCTTAGCAACAAAGATCTTGCCATCAGATCTATGGTAGAAGGTATACCCAATAGTTTCTTTAGGGTATCCTATTGATACGTCTCCAACATATCTATATTTTTTGATTGTTCCATGCTGTTATATTATCATTCTTGGATGTTTTACAATCATTTTATAGAAACTTTATAATTTTTTGGGACTAACCTATTGACATAGTGCCTAGTGCTAGTTGCAGGTTTTTGCTTGTTTTTTACTTTGCAGGAAATCAATATCAAACGGAGTCCAAACACAGCGAAACTTTTTGGTGATTTTTTCTGGACCGGAAGACACACGATGGGCCAAGAAAGTACCTGAGGGGGGCTCTGAGGGGAGCACAACCCATCTGGGCGCGCCTGGGGGCCCAGGCGTGCCCAGGTGGGTTGCGCCCACCTCGCCCGCCTCCCTCACCGCCTCTTTGCTCTATAAACACCCCAATATTCCAGAAACCCTAGGGGAGTCGACGAAAATCAATTCCAGCTGCCGCAAGTTCCAGAAACCACAGATCCAATCTAGACACCATCATGGAGGGGTTCATCATCCTCATTGGTGCCCCTCCAATGATGCGTGAGTAGTTCATTGTTGACCTATGGGTCCGTAGTTAGTAGCTAGATGGCTTTCTCTCTCTCTCTCTCTCTCTCTCTCTCTCTCTCTCTCTCTCTTTATTCTCAACACAATGGTCTCTTGGAGATCTATTTGATGTAACTCTTTTTGCGGTGTGTTTGTTGGGATCTGATGAACTTTGAGGTTATGATCAGATCTATGTTTTTATCCATGAAAGTTATTTGAGTCTTTTGATCTCTTATATGCATGTGTAGGATCAAAAGTATGTCTAGAGGGGGGTGATTAGACTACTTGACCAAATAAAAATCTAGCCTTTTCCCAATTTTAGTTGTTGGCAGATTTTAGCAACGTAGCACAAGTCAAGCAATCAACCTACACATGCAATTCTAAGAGTATACCAGCGGAATGTAAATCATTCCATATGAAGGTAAAGGGAGGAGGTTGGAGGGAGCAAACACAATGTTGACGGAGATTTTTGGTGTGGTTCTAATAGGTGGTGCTATCGTACATCCACGTTGATGGAGACTTCAACCCACGAAGGGTAACGGTTGCGCGAGTCCATGGAGGGATCCACCCATGAAGGGTCCACGAATAACCAACCTTGTCTATCCCACCATGGCCATTGCCCACGAAGGACTTGCCTCACTAGGGTAGATCTTCACGAAGTAGGCGATCTCCTTGCCCGTACAAACTCCTTAGTTCAACTCCACAATCTTGACGGAGGCTCCCAAGTGACACCTAACCAATCTAGGAGACACCACTCTCCAAAAGGTAATGATGGTGTGTTGATGATGAACTCCTTGCTCTTGTGCTTCAAATGATAGTATCCCCAACACTCAACTCTCTCTCATAGGATTGGATATGGTGGAAAGATGATTTGAGTGGAAAGCAACTTGGGGAAGGCTAAAGATCAAGATTCATATGGTTGGATTGGAATATCTTGGCCTCAACACATGAGTAGGTGGTTCTCTCTCAGAAAATGAAGGCCGGAAGTGTAGGCATGTAATGATGGCTTCCCTCATGAATGAGGAGAGGGTGGAGGGGTATATATAGCCTCCACAAAAAATCTAACCGTTACACACGATTTATCAAACTCGGTGGGACGAAATCATAAAACTCGGTCAGACTGATTTAGTTCATAATGTGACCGTTAGGCATTTCGGTGGGACTGACATGTCAGCTCAGTGGGACCGATTTCATTAGGGTTAGGGCATAACGTAATCTCGGTGAGAACGATTACACAAACTCGGTGGGACTGACTTTGGTAATAAGCTAAGCAGAGAGTTGGTCAGGCAAACTCGGTGGGACCGATTCGCTTATCTCGGTGAGACTGGAATGTTACGAAAGGGAAACACGGAGTTTGCATTGCGAACTCGGTGGGACCGATCGCTCATCTCGGTTAGACCGAAATGTTACGAAGGGAAACAGAGAGTTTGTAATCCCATCTCGGTGAGACCGAGATCCCTATCGATGAGACTGAAGTGACTAGGGTTTCTGGTAGTGGCTATGTCAAGTGAACTCGGTGGCGCCGGATAGATCAAATCGGTGGGGCCGAGTTTGACTTTTGGTTTAAGACATATGTGGATATGAGAAAGTGGTTGAGGGTTTTGGAGCATATCACTAAGCATTTTGAGCAAGCAAGCCATTAACCAACACCTCATCCCCTTTTAATAGTATTGGCTTTTCTTATGGACTCAATGTGATCTTGGATCACTAAAATTAAAATGTAGAGTCTTGAGCTTTTAGAGATTGAGCCAATCCTTTGTTCTTAGCATTTTGAGGGGTCCACATTCCTAATCCATGCCATGCCAATCATTGAACTTTCCTGAAATATTCATCTTGAAATAGCATCAGTTCAATGAGCTATATGTTGTTAATCATTACCAAAACCACCCAGGGATAGTTGCACTTTCAGCATGATACTTATAGCCTCATATTTCTTCTTCGAATCTTTGGTTTAGTTAGGCCGACTAGATCGATCTTTCTTGCCATGGGAAGAGGTGTTTTGTGATGGGTTCGATCTTACGGTGCTTGATGCTAGTGATAGAAGGGGAACTGACAAGTATGTATCATTGCCATTAAGGATAACAAGATGGGGTCTAATTCCTACATGAATAGATCTTGTCTACATCATGTCATCGTTCTTATGGCATTACTCCGTTTTTCCATGAACTTAATACACTAGATGCATGCTCGATAGCGGTCGATGTGTGGAGTAATAGTAGTAGATGCAGGCAGGAGTCAGTCTACTAATCTTGGACGTGATGCCTACATAATGATCATTGCCTGGATATCATCATAATTATTTGAAGTTCTATCAATTGCCCAACAGTAATTTGTTTACACACCATATGCTATTTTTTCCGAGAGAAGCCGCTAGTGAAATCTATGGCCCCCGGGTATCTTCTGTATCATATTTGCCTTCAAGATCTATTTTATCCGAGTTAATTCTACAATATGCATCAAACAACTTCATGATCATAATTAATATTCAATCCAGACAAACGACTACAAGGAGACCCCAAAGTTTCTATCGTAGAAAAGATAATAAAAACGTGCATCAACCCCTATTCATAGATTACCCCAATGTCACATCGGCAATCCGCAAGTTGAGTGCCATAACATACATCAAGTGAATCAATATGATACCCCATTGTAAGCTCAAGTATTCATACCGCAAGACGTAAATCATGTGTTCTCGGATCTGAACATTCAATCCGATAAGACAAAATTTTAAAGGGTAAAGATTCAATTCATCACAACAAGAGTAGAGAGGGGATACACATCATATGATCCATCGATGTTAACAAAGCCCATGATATATCAAGATCGTACATCTCAAGATCATGAGAGAGAGAGAGAAATTAAACACATAGCTACTGGTACAAACCCTCATCCCCGAGGGTGGAGTACTCCCTCCTCATCGTGGTGGCCGCCGGGATGATGAAGATGGCCACCGGTGATGATATCCCCCTCCGACAGGGTGCTGTACAGTCTCCTGATTGGTTTTCGGTGGCTACAGAGGCTTGCGGCGGTGGAACTTCTGATCTAGGTTCTCCGTGAGGGTTTTCGGAATATTTGACGATTTATAGGGCGAAGAGGGGGTGCAGGAGGCCACCGAGGTGGGCACAATCCACCGGGGCGTGCCTCGGGGCCCAGGCGCGCCCTGGTGGGTTGTGCCCCCCTCGGGGCACCCCCCATGTGCTGCTCTGGTCCATTGGATGTCTTGTGGTCCACAAAAAATCCACAAAAAGTTTCGCGGTGTTTGGACTCCGCTTGATATTGATTTCCCGCGATGTAAAAAACAAGCAAAAAACAACAACTACCACTGGGCACTGGGTCAATAGGTTAGTCCCAAAAAATAATATAAAGTTGCTATAAAATGACTATAAAACATCCAAGAATGATAATATAATAGCATGAATAATTCATAAATTTTAGATACGTTGGAGACGTATCAGCATCCCCAAGCTTAATTCCTACTCGTCCTCGAGTAGGTAAATGATAAAAGAAATAATTTATGAAGTGTGAATGCTAGCAAAGCGCATAAGTTTGATCAATGATAATTTCAATCATTTTTACTAGCATCATAACAACAATTCTTTCTTATAAAACTTCTCATGTTAAAATAGCAACCAATCCACATGTAAAGGTTCAAACAATGAATTCTCTTGAAACTCAGCAACCTATATTCTTAGCTGTGACGCCCCCGATTCAATCGTACACTAATCATACACGCAAACGTGTACGATCAAGATCAGGGACTCACGGGAAGATATCACAACACAACTCTAAAAATAAAATAAGTCAGACAAGCATCATAATACAAGCCAGGGGCCTCGAGGGCTTGAATACAAGTGCTCGATCATAGAGGAGTCAGCGGAAGAAACAATATCTGAGTACAGACATAAGTTAAACAAGTTTGCCATAAGATGGCTAGCACAAACTGGGATACAGATCGAAAGAGGCGCAGGCCTCCTGCCTGGGATCCTCCTAACTACTCCTGGTCGTCATCAACGGCCTGCACGTAGTAGTAGGCACCTCCGGTGTAGTAGGAGTCGTCATCGACGGCGGCGTCTGGATCCTGGGCTCCAACGTCTGGTTGCGGCAATCAGAAAGAAAGGAAAGGGGAAAAGAAGGGAGAAATCAACCGTGAGTACTCATCCAAAGTACTCGCAAGCAAGGAGCTACACTACATATGCATGGGTATATGTGTAAAGGGCCATATTAGTGGACTGAACTGCAGAATGCCAGAATAAGAGGGGGATAGCTAATCATGTCGAAGACTACGCTTCTGGCAGCCTCCGTCTTGCATCATATAGAAGAGAGTAGATTGAAGTCCTTCAAGTAGCATCACATAGCATAATCCTACCCGGCGATCCTCCCCTCGTCGCCTTGTGGAAAAGCGATCACCGGGTTGTCTGTGGAACTTGTCTGGGTGTGCTTTATTAAGTATCCGGTTCTAGTTGTCATAAGGTCAAGGTACAACTCTGGGTCGTCCTTTTACCGAGGGACACGGCTATTCGAATAGATAAACTTCCCTGCAGGGGTGCACCACATAACCCAACACGCTCGATCCCATTTGGCCGGACACACTTTCCTGGGTCATGCCCAGCCTCGGAAGATCAACACATCGCAGCCCCACCTAGGCACAACAGAGAGGTCAGCATGCCGGTCTAAATCCTATGCGCGCAGGGGTCTGGGCCCATCGCCCATTGCACACCTGCATGTTGCGAGGGCGGCCGGAAGCAGACCTAGCCTCCCTAATACAAGAGCAGGCATTCCAGTCCAATCCGGCGCGCGCCGCTCCGTCGCTGACGTCAAGAAGGCTTCGGCTGATACCATGACATTGAGTGCCCATATCTTTCCCGCGTAGTTGGTTAGTGCGTATAGGCCAGTGGCCAGACTCAGATCAAATACCAAGATCTCGTTAAGCATGTTATTATGAAGTAACTGCGGACGCCGACCAGGGCCAGGCCCACCTCTCGCCTAGGTGGTCTCAACCTGCCATGTCGTTCCGCCACATAGTAACAGTCGGGAACCCATGCCCACCTCTACCAGGATGGAGCCACCTGTCCTTTCAACCCCCACATCGGAATCACTTGCGGGTACTCAACGAGCCAACCCGACTTTAGTCACCATCTGTATAGTATGTATATATGTATAGTGCATACCCGTGATCACCTCCCAAGTGATCACGGCCCGATAGTATAGCAAGGCAGACTGACAAGAATGTAGGGACAATGATGATAAACTAGCATCCTATACTAAGCATTTAGGATTGCGGGTAAGGTATCAATGACTATAGCAACAATGACAGGCTATGCAACAGAATAGGAGTAAACGAACTGTAACATGCTACACTACTCTAATGCAAGCAGTATAAAGAAGAATAGGCGATATCTGGTGATCAAGGGGGGGGCTTGCCTGGTTGCTCTGGCAAGAAGGAGGGGTCGTCAACACCGTAGTCGAACTGGGAAGCAGCAGTGTCGGTCTCGTAGTCTACCCGAGAGAAGAGGGGGAAGAAACAGTAAATACAATGCAAACATAAGCATGACGACGCATGACATGACAATGAGCGGGGTTAGGTGTGCCCTAACGCGGTAGTAGGTGATACCGGCGAAAGGGGGAAACATCCGGGAAAGTATCCCCGGTGTTTCGCGTTTTCGGACAGATGAACCGGAGGTGAAATGTTGCAGGTTCACTATGTTAGGGACGCGTGGCGGACGAACGGGCTGCGTATCTGGATTCGTCTCGTCGTTCTGAGCAACTTTCATGTACAAAATATTTTCATCCGAGTTACAGATTATTTTATATGTTTTTCTAAAGTTTAATGTTTTTTTGAACTTATTATTAATTCGAATTGAAAACAAAATATACTTTTGTTACCTAGTGCTATTCTAGCCACAGTGTATGACAGTGGGGCCAGTGGGCATGGTTTGACCCAGTCAAAGATTAACTAGTCAATATATGAACAGTGTATGCGGGTCCAATTGTCATTGACTTTAGTTTAACAAAATTTTAATTAATTGAGGTGGTCCGACACGTCATTTTCTATGCACTAAGTAATCAACAATTTAATCCTAAGCTAAACTAATCTAACTAAGCAAGGGCCGGCCTCACATCCAGTGGATGTGCCACGGCTGTGGTAGGCATGGGCGCACAAGCCACATCAGCCATTGCCATCAGTAGCAGCAGCAAAAACGCATCAACAAGGCAGTGGCTAGCATGAACATCACTAGTAGCAAGGAGCAGACCCATTGTGCCAGAAAGCAGCAAGCAGCATCTCTAGCGCAGCAGCAGTGGCGACAGGGAGCAGCAGAGCAACGTAGTAGCAAGAAAAACAGCAGGCAGGGCCGCGGGAGCGCGGACGCGCGGGCAGGCGCAGGGGAGCAGTGGCGTGGGTGCGCGCGGGGCGCAGCCAGGGCGCGGCCACCGACAAGAGCAGGCAGGCGCGTGCGCATACTCGGAAGCTCGAACGCGGCCACGGACAAGGACGACTGAGCTCGGGGACAACGGAAAACGGCGACAAATCAAAGGGGAAAAGTGGGGAATCGGCAGAGGAGCTCACGTTGAGGCCATGGGCGAGCTCGAGGAGGTCGGGGATGGCCGGGAGCAGCGGCATCTGGCGACGGACGACGGTGTATGCGAGGAAGACAACAACGATGGCGGGCGAACGGGGCCTCCTAGCTTGACCCCTTTGTCGAGGGTGAAGAAGACAACGACGATGGAGCCCCTGGATGTATTCTCAGGCGCCGGGGAGGTCGGGGCGCGCTCGGGGTGGACGGGGCGGCGCTTGAGTGGCGGTTCTGACGAAGACGACCAACGGCAGAGGTTGAAGGAGGGTTCGATCCCGTTGATGGAGAGGGCCTCGGCTTGAGCCGAAGGGCGGAGCCGACATGGACGACGACGGTGGTCCTCCGGGACGTCTCCATGAGGCGCGGGGTGGATGGAGGCCACGGGATCGACTGCACCGCGGCGCCAGAGGCATTCGGGAGAGAGTGACAGGGAGTGAGGGAGGGAGTGGTTAGTGCTAGGGTTAGGAGGGGATCGAGGGAGGGAGGCTGGCGATGTTAAGTAGGGCGAGGGGGGCGCGGATGTGTGCCACGACGCCATGGCGTCCGTGGATGTGCTCCACGATGCCCCTGCTACAGGTTAAAGGAGGGAGAGATGGGCTGACCTGGGTAAGTTGCTAGATGGGCCAAAAGTGCCCAGTAGCTTAGGTCTTTTGTTTTGTTCTATTGTTTTTTTGTTTTATTTTAGTTCCTATTATTTTAGTTAGTTTTTTTAATACCAAGTTAGCACCTAAATTAGTATCATCAAATATATCACTGCCACAATTATTCTTGTAGTTATAAAAAGTAGTTTTCAATAATTTAACCATTTAAGAGACGTTTAAATAATTATTTCAGCTAATGTTTCTATTATTTAGTGCACCTAAACATTTTATAAAAATTTGGATTCACCACCACAGCCATCTATGATTTACTTGCTACACTTTGAACATTTTAGTTTTAATATTTGAAAACTTATATTATTAGCTTGATTTTGAATTTGAATTTGAATCGGTTTCGAACTAACACGAGATTAGCAACAGTAATCGAGGTGACGTGGCATCATTAGCAGAGGGTTACTGTAGCTTAGTTATCTGGGCATCACATTAGCCACCAAACAATTGCAATTCAACTTATTCAGCAGAGTATAAGTAAGAGCTCCACATACTCAACCATCATATAGTCTTCTATGATTGCTAACACTCATCGCATACACATGAGCAAAACGTTTCAACCAGACACATAGAAAGATAGGGGCTTATAATTTCTCCTCCCAATGTATTCACCTCAAGGGTAATGTCAACAATAATAACTCATGCTACTCATATCCAACTGGATATATGTACCTAGATCTTTCCTCACCAGATGATGCTTGCCAAAAGAGAAAAATAAAAAGGAATAGAGAGAAAAACTTTGACTCTTGCATGAAAGTAAATACATAAAAGTAAAAGGTAGGCCCTTCGCAAAGGGAAGCAGAGGTTTCCATGCGCTTTTTGTTTGTATGCTCAATCCCTTAGTGCAAGAGAACGTCACGTTATATTGCCCCTTACGATGGCAACCTTTATCATGTGGTTTGTCGCTTTTATTCTTCGCCATCACAAGTTCGTACAATGCTCAGTTTTCTCTTACACTAAATGATCTAACACTTTTAGAAGCAATTTTTATTGCCTTATTGCACTGATGACAACTTACTTGAAGGATCTTAGTCAATACATAGGTAGGTATGGTGGACTCTCAAAACAAGATTTGTGTTTAAGGATTTTTGGATGCACAAGTAGTATCTCTACTTGGTGCGGAATTTTTGGCTAGCAAAGATAGGGGGCAAGCACCACATGTTGAAGGATTTATGCCAATATAACTTCTATTTGAATATGAACAAACATAAATCATTATGTTGTCTTCCTTGTCCAACTTCAACAATTTTGGCATGTAATATTTTGATGGGGGCTCACAACAAAATATTTCCAAGATAGTGTATTTGCATGTGAAAGTTCTCTTCCTTCTACTAATCATTCATGAATTGCTTGTACGACCAATATTGTGATTGTCAAGCTTCAAAAGATTTCACTTTCTAAACCCAATGTGAAGCTACCACTAGGCATGATATGAACATACAATTTCAACTTCATGATATTCAATTCATTCAACAATTTACTCATAGGATATAAATGAAGCACGAGAGTAAATGACAAACTACTCCAAAAAAAGATATAAGAGAAGATCAATGGAGTAGTTAAGTAAATGAGTAGCTATTTGAGGACTCTCTTTTAATTAAAACTTTCAGATCTAAGTATTTTATTAAAACAACAAGAAAAACAAAACAAAAAGACATTCCAAGCATAGCACAACTCATGTGAAGAAGCAAAAACTTAGGCTCAACCGATACTAACCGATAATTGTTGATGAAGAAAGGTGGGATGCCTATCAGGGCATCCCCATGCTTAGATGCTTGAGACTTCTTGAAATGTTATCTTGGATGCCTTGTGTATCCCCAAGCTTGATCTTTTGTGTCTCCTTAATTCCTTTTATATCACGGTTTCCCTAAATCTTAAAAACTTCATCCACACAAAACTCAAGAAGAACTCGTGAGATAAGTTAGTATAAATCAATGCAATAACCTTATCATTCTCTACTATAGAAAATCACTAAAATTATTATTTATCATTGCATACTAAATGCCTCTGCATGTTTAATACTCCTATCCTCTAATAGAATCATTAGACAAGCAAACATATGCAAACAATGCAAACATAACAACAATCTACCAAAACAATACAGTCTGTAAAGAATGCAAGATTCATCATACTTACATAACTCCAAAAATTATGAAAATTTACCACACTGTAGAAAATTTATCAGAGCTTATTATGCAAAAAGTTTGAACATTTTATCACATTTTGACTTTTCTCGGGATTTTTTGCAACAGCAACAAACTTTCTGTTTTGAAATAGCAACTTGTAGACTTGCAAAATAAGCATGGCAAATGCTATACTTGACATTTTTATTGATAAGAAAGATGCAAAACATTATTATAAATACAGCAAGCAAATCTTAACAAAATAAAATGATACTCCAAGTAAAACACATATCATGTGATGAATAAAAATGTAGCTCCAAGTGAGGTTACCGATAATGTTGGAGACGGAAGAGGGGATGCCTTTCCGGGCATTCCCAAGCTTAGTTGCTTGGATATTCCTTGAATATTACCTTAGGGTTCCTTGGGAATCCCCAAGCTTAGGGTATTGTCACTCCTTATTCTCCTCATATTGACATCTCACCCAAAACTTGAAAACTTCAATCACACAAAACCTAACGGAACTTTGTGAGATAGGTTAGTATGATAAAGAGCAAACCATTTCACTTTGGTACTGTCAAAGACAAGATTCATAATTTGTTTCCACACAATGCCTACTGTAGCATATCATTTCCACAATTTTATATTGAGCAATATAAGCCATAGGAACTAGGAAACAAGCAAACTATGCATTGAAAATAGAATCTGTCAAAAACAGAACAGTCTGAAGTAATCTGTAATTCAACCATACTTCTGATACTCCAAAAATTCTGAAACATTAGGACAACGTAGGGAATTTGTACATACATCACCTATAAAAATGCAGATCAAAAGCATGTTCTAGTGAGCTTTAGAAATTCCTGGAATGGGTGCAAAAGCTTCTGTTTCTGCACAGATTCAAATCAACTATCATCCACACTATCCCAAAGGCTTTACTTGGCACTTTATTGAAACAAAAGCTATAAAACATGATTACTATAGTATCCTAATCATATCAACACACAAAAACAGTAGGGGGTAAATGTTGGGTTGTCTTCCAACAAGCGCTTTTCTTTAATGCCTTTTAGCTAGGCATGATGATTTCAATGATGCTCGCATAAAAGATAAGAATTGAAACATGAAAAAGAGCATCATGAATCACATGGCAAGCACACTTAAGCCTAACCCACGTCCTATGCATAGGGATTTTTTGAGCAAACAAATTATGGGAACAAGAATCGACTAGCATAGGAATGCAAAAGAAGCAAAACTTCAACATTTGCAACACATAGAGAGCAAACTTGATATTATTACAATTCCTACAAGCATAATTTCCTCCCTCATAATAATTTTCAGTAGCATCATGAATGAATTCAACAATATAAGTATCACATAAATCATTCTTTTCATGATCCACAAGCATAGAAAATTTATTACTCTCCACACAAGCAAATTTATTCTCATCAATAGTAGTGGGAGCAAACTCAACAAAATAACTATCATGTGATTGAAAATTAAAATCATGATGACAAGTTTCATGGTTATCATTATTGTTTATAGCATACATGTAATCACCATAATCATCATAGATAGTAGTTTTGTTATCATAATCAATTGGAGTCTCATCCAAAATGGTGGATTCATCACTAAATAAAGTCATGACCTCTCCAAATCCACTTTCATCATTATAATCATCATAAATAGGAGGCATGTTACCATTATAACAAATTTCCACATCAAACCTTGGGGGAATGGAAATATCATCTTCATCAAACATAGCATCCCCAAGCTTATGGCTTTGCATATCATTAGAATCATGGATATTCAAAGAATTTAAATTAGCAACATTGCAATCATGCTCATCATTAAAAGATGCTTTGTCAAACATTTTATAGAATTCTTCTTCTATCAATTGAGCACAATTTTCCTTTCCATCATTTTCACGAAAGACATTATAAAGATGAACAATATGGTGCAACCTCAATTCCATTTTTTGTAGTTTTCTTTTTATAAACCAAACTAGTGATAAAACAGGAAACTAAAAGATTCGATTGCAAGATCTAAAGATATACCTTCATGCACTCACCTCCCCGACAACGGCACCAGAAAAGAGCTTGATGTCTACTATGCAACTTTATTCTTGTAGACTCGTGTTGGGCCTCCAAGCGCAGAGTTTTGTAGGACAGTAGCAATTTTCCCTCAAGTGGATGACCTAAGGTTTATAAATCCGTGGGAGGCGTAGGATGAAGATATTCTCTCTCAAGCAGCCTTGCAATCAAATACAAGAAATCTCTTGTGTCCCCAACACACCCAACACAATGGCAAATTGTATAGATGCACTAGTTTGGCAAAGAGATGGTGATGAAAGTGTAGTATGGATAGTAGATATGAGTTTTTGTAGTGCGAACAATAAAAAACAGCAAGGTAGTAAATAGTATAACGGAGCACAGACGGTATTGCCATGATGGAAAATGAGGCCTAGGGTGCATACTTTCACTAGTGCAATATCTCAACAATGCTAACATAGTTGGATCATATGATTATCCCTCAAAGTGCAATAAAGAATCACTTCCGAGTTCCTATTAGCAGAGAACAAAAGATAGAAATTGTTTGTAGGCTACAAAGACACCTCAATGCTATTATTTCAGATCAATCTATCCTAGAGTTCATACTAAAATAACACAGCTATTCTTTCCGATCAATCTAAGCAAGAGTTCGTACTAAAATAACACCATATGACACACATCAACCAACTCTAATGTCACCTAGATACTCCAATGTCACCACAAGTATCCGTGAGTGAATTCTACGATATGCATCAAACAACTTCATGATCATAATATTCAATCCACACAAAGAACTACAAGGAGACCCCAAAGTTTCTGTCGAGAAAAGATAATAAAAACATGCATCAACCCCTATGCATAGATTGCCCCAATGTCACCTCAGGAATCCGCAAGTTGTGTGCCGTACCATACATTAAGTGAATCAATATGATACCCCATTGCTACCTCAAGTATTCATACCGCAAGATGTACATCATGTGTTCTCAGATCTGAACATTCAATTCGACAAGACAAAACTTCAATGGGTAAAGATTCAATTCATCACAACAAGAGTAGAGAGGGGATTAACATCATATGATCCATCTATGTTAACAAAGCCCATGATATATCAAGATCGTGACATCTCAAGATCACAAGAGAGAGAGAGAGAGAGAGAGAGATTAAACACATAGCTACTCGTACAAACTCTTAGCCACGAGGGTGGACTACTCCCTCCTCATTGTGGTGGCCGCCAGGATGATGAAGATGGCCACCGGTGATGACCTCCCCCTCCGGCAGGGTGCCGGAATGGGTTCCTGATTGGTTTTCGGTGGCTACAGAGGCTTGCGGCGGTGGAACTTCTGATCTAAGTTCTCCGCGAGGGTTTTCGGAATATTTGATGATTTATAGGGCGAAGAGCGGGTGCGGGAGGCCACCGAGGTGGGCACAACCCACCGGGGCGCGCCTGGGGGCCCAGGCGCGCCCTGGTGGGTTGTGCCCCCCTCGGGGCACCCCAGGTGCTGCTTTGGCCCATTGGATGTCTTTTGGTCCATAAAAATCCACCAAAAGTTACGTGGTGTTTTGACTCCGTTTGATATTGATTTCCTGCAATGTAAAAAACAAGCAAAAAATAGCAACTGGCACTGGGCACTAGGTCAATAGGTTAGTCCCCAAAAATAATATAAAGTTGCTATAAAATGATTGTAAAACATCCAAGAATGATAATATAACAGCATGAATACTTTATAAATTATAGATACGTTGGAGATGTATCAGTTCCCAAGACTACTTCAAGTTCTACTTCATCAAGTACATCTACAACTCCAAGGATTCCCATCAAGTTGATGTGGATCCCAAAGAAGAATAACTAGAGAGTTCTTTAGGGTGACTTCGCCAACATACTTCACTCATATTCATATTGTCAAGGACAAGTGCAATCAACTTCCACATCTTGCACTAGTTCAAGGAGTCACAAACCCTCTTGTTAGTAAGTCATGGGACAAGGTAACCTAATGCTTTCATGGACATCATCTTATGTGTACTTAACTCTATGTCTTTGGATATCCTTGTTTTTTCCTTGTGGGACTAACCCATTTAGGTATTGAAAGTGCAACTCACTCCAATAGATTGCTCCAAATGATCTACATCAACTTTGAGCATCCACATATTCAACATCTACATGAAGTAATCATCGACAAAACCCAAGGTTAGTTCATCCCTCTAAAAGGGGATATCACATCTAGGGGAGCTTTACTCTAAGAATTGAGCTAAATCAACTCTAATGGTGTGAACACAACAATGCTTTATGTAAAAGTGGTAAACCCACTTGTGCTTAAACGATGAGTATGACCTATGACCAAATGTTCTCATTTGACTCCTAAGTCAATATACTCATATATAGATGACCTAGTCACGGTCAATTGCTTGATAGATGCTAGAGTGTTTGTGCATGCTTTGCCACATATTTCATTTGCTATCTTATTGTGTGAGCATGTTGGTTGCATAATTTTCTCTATTCTAGGACATCCATTTGCTGCTTTGATTGTTTGGCTTTTCTCTTTGCCAAATGGATGGACAAGAATGCCTAAGAACTCCCTCTAGATATCTATGCTTTTCTCGTCTCAAACTCTATTCATGCTACATCACAAAGTTTGGTTAAGTCATATTCGAACCCTCTGAGTGAGGAGCACTCGGAGCCACCGATTCGTCATAGACTTAAACTTCCAAAACCTCTTAGTGCATTTCATTATGACTGATTCATTCCATTTGGTCATACCGAGTTCATTAATTTGATCTAGGTATTACTCTCGGTGCAACCGATTTGAACTTTTCGGTCACACCGAGTTGCAGCAACCGCTTGCAATTCTGCATCTCGGTGCCACCGAGTTGTTCCACTCGGTCACACCGACAGGGTCTGGATATATATACCCACGGGCCGAAATTTTGGAAATTTGTCCAAACTCTTCACCCGTGCCTGTCCAGCTCTGCCGACTCGTGGTCTCTGGATCGTCTCCGCCGTCGCCAGCGACCTCCTGCCGCTGGTCTTCGCTGCCGTCAACAGGAATCTTCACCACCGTTGCCGCCATAGCGAGTTCACCGCCAAGTTAGGGTATCAACTCGACCCCTTGTGCAATCTTTTACTCTGATTCTTAAACTAAGGACAATGCCATGATTCTTGCCACATTTGATATCCTTCTATCCAACCAGAACATCCTCTAGATTAGTTTTGATCCAAAAACTTAGGGTTAGGTTTCCGCCAAACTCATCTCGGACCGACCGATTTGGAGAATTCGATCTCACCGATTTGGCGCAGGCCATTGCACATGTATTTTTCGGTCTGACCGAAACATACAAATCGGTGTGACCGAGTTCATTTCTCTGTGAAACCCTAGCAATCTCGGAGTCACCGAACTGTGCCTCGGTCTGACCGATTTCACATGTTTAAACTCTAAAGTTGCTTCGGTGTCACTGAGTTAGACATATCAATAGCTCTGAAATGCTTTCTGTAGAAAACTGAAATTAAGTTTTTGACTCATTTGTTTTGCAAAATGTCTGCATTTTGTGATTCTCATCCACTCTATCTCAACGTATCTATTCATAGGGTCAGCTATGTCAGACAACAGTTGTGGCACCCGATCCGCATGGAGCAGGGGGCCTTCGCACATCAGCCCAGGATAACACCTGACGCACGACATGTCCATGATACAGCATTCCAGGTACAAGAATATTCATCGAATACGTGTGTATATGATTACATCAGTGATGAATATAATCTTTTGGCATAGCCCTAAGGCTATTTACATGGCAGTGGAAGTCTATTTAAATGGCGGCGGAAGTCTTGGCAGCATAATACTCTAGCTGGGCTCCACAACTCACAGGACTGGCAAGATTACGACCTAGCACGACGGAACAACTGAATGACCTACAAAACTGACATGACACGCCAGGTCAGTACATTGAATGTACTTGCAAGACAACCAAATATATAGCATCCAAACAAACAAGTGACAAGGCAAGAACCAAGCGTAAGCAACAACCTAACTCATATCAAAGACTAAGCATGGCATAATATCAACCCAAGGACATAAATCAAACTAACATCATGGCATCCACTAGCATGGCAACAACATGACATAGCAAACTTATTTCTAACAAGGCAACATCAAAACATAGCATATCATCTCTATCATATGAATCAAAGCATGGCATGGCATCATGAGACTGTTCTAAAAATAAACTACCAACCATATCAAATGCAGACATAACATGTTAACTGTATGCAACCATCTCATTTTCTACCATGGTTCTTTAAATGCCAACATATTACTCATCCAATGCAACTAAACTTGTGCACTGAGTCCCTCGGACTCCCTTACCAACGGTGATCACCTCATATCCTGATCACCAACAGAGACTAACTCGTGATCCTTACGGCGATCACAACCCGACCACATCTGGCCAGTGATCCTTACGGCGATCATAACCCGACCACATCTGGCCTGTGATCCTTACGGCGATCACAACCCGACCACATCTGGCCCGTGATCCTTACGACGATCATAACCACATTAATCAGCTTAATTATTTCCGGTTTATCCTCCATTTCAACCAAGACCCGATAGTGTACCCTACTACGAACTTATGCCCATGACCGAGGATGCGGCTATCGATCGTTTAAATACACACTGTGTAGAGGTAGCGCACTGTACCCACACTACGGAACCCATGGCCTCGCACTCCCATTCGGGTGGACCAACTACGTTCCGACGAAACCGATCTATTGTCATGACACTCTCCCGGCCACTCCGACTCAGTCCCCATCGGGCTAGTCCTGGGTGGCCCCGTGTCTACCTCCAGACACAACGACCACCGTCGTGGCCCGATCCACTCTGGGATCCTCGCGCAAAATCAAATCAAAACTAGGCACACAAGGCTTATGACCGCCTACCTGATCAGGGTAGCGCGCGCCCATAACCTTCCCTCGTTAGAGGCACCGGCGAGAGGCACGACAATAGACCGCATTACGGCCGTCCCATACCGGCAAATGTGTTTGCACTGGAAAAGTTCGATTTGGCGGCACTATGACTCGATCCCATCGATGATGGAGGGGTTTTGTTATTAAGTCATATTATTATCTTCTCCATCATCAATCATCATACAAGCATTTTTAACATGAATGCAATAATGAGCTTGCCTCATACTAATGCTTTAACAACACATCGAACTTCTCAAGTGAACAACTACAACATAAAGAACAAACAATGCCAAGTACTAACATATCCATGGTGCATTACCATCATTATAGCATTTTATAATGATGACATGAAAATAAATTAGAGTAGTGACATGGCATCATCAATAACAACATTCTAATTATCATGGCAAAATATATCATGAACACACAAGCATGATGAGCATAATAAAATAACTGCAGACGAAAACGATAAGAAAACAACTGCAACTACACACACAAGGTGCAAGCAAAGTCAACATGCAAGTTCGGGGCTCATGATAAGAGGTTGGCTTGCCTGGGGGTCGACAAATACTCCGGGAAGAAGTGAGAAACGACCGCGGAAAAATTTGTCGGAAATAGTTCTCTCTCGGAGGGGGCTGTTTACGGACAAGGGCAAAATGGTCATTTTCACAGTGTCAAACCATAGTGGAAATGATCTCATCAGAACGGGCTCGACGAGACGAAGACGTGGGCGTTGGATTTACCTCAATCGGAGTTACGAGTAAAAAGATACAGACGTTTAGAACTCAGGGACTAATCTGTAAAAATACTTCTACAAACAGGTCCCTGGCAGTTTTAAACAGACGTGTCTTTTCTGAAATACGCCTTCGAATCAGGAAAACGGCTTCGCGGCGGGATGCTTTCACTTATCCACATGGCGAAGACTGGGTCAAAGGGCAGAGGCGGGGCCGGGCTTCTGGGTCGCTGCCAGGTGGGGTCGCGGGGCCCGCCTGGCCAGGTCAATGCCCACCTGGCCGGCTTATTCTTCTTTGCTTGATGCGCGCCTAACCGAGGGACGACGCCCGCCGCGACGGTGCTCGCTGGCACGTCCGACCACGGCAGGCGACGGGCAACCTACCCACAGGATCAGGAGGAGGAGGCGCACCCCAGGGTAGTCTTCATTGCCGGCGACGAGCACTGGAGGGGGAGCAGCAGGGGCCGCGGCGGAGAGGAGCTTCGGCCTCCGGCGAAGATGGAGCTACGGTGGGGGAACGGAGAGGCTGAGGCCACGTGGAGACTCACCGGAGCATGGGGGAGGCGCTGGTGGAGGAGGAGCGGCGAGGGGGGGCCTGGTTGCCGGAACCAGAGAGGTCTGAGGCGGCGGCCATGGCGATGGGGAAGAGATGGAGAGGCTCCGAGCGAGGGGGAGAGCTGCAGGGAGGGATGGTGGACCGCGAGGGGGCTCGGGAGGGCTATTTATAGCCGCGGGGGAGCTCGAGGGGGAGGGGTGAGGTGGCACGCGACGGGCGACGTGTCCGCGCATCGGCGACGGCGCGGCGTCGGCAGGCGCGGCCAAAGCTCACGGAGGCAGTGGGAAGGTGACGAGGAGGGTCACGACGAGCGCGAGAGGCTCACGGAATCGAGCAAAGCTCGAGGACAAGAGGAAGAAGAGGACACCGGCGAGGAAGAAGACGAGCTCACAAGAGTGCACTATTCGGTCGTTGGCACGGCTCGCTGGAGAAGAAAATGGAGGGGGCCAGAGGTCCAGGGGGAAGACGACGTCGAGGGGGAGCTGTAGGACATTAATGGTGAGGTTAGGGACGGTCGGAGCAGCGCTGCCGATGAGAACAGTGGCTAGACCACCATTTTGGCTGGCTGCACTCATGGTCACCACTGCCATGGCGCACTCCGGAGGTTTTACTGTAGTAAAACCATGTCTAACGCGTAGTCCTTCCAAAGTGGAGTATTACCATGGTAAAGCTACGGGCAGTGACAAAGTAAGATGAGTAAACCATGCTCCACAAGCTTACTGTAGCAAACTTGGCCACATCCTGGAGATAAAACCAGAGAGGGTAAATGGTAAACTTGATGTCTGGGGGGCTTAAGGTAGCAAGGACTACGGTCCTGGGAGTTTTGAGGGCATTAGGACAAATATTTAACATAGTTGCTTAACAACTGCTAAAAATTGTCCAGAAATCAAATGATGATGAAGCACTCACTAGGAGGGTTGGATTTAGCTATAACTTGGCAAATCCTCATAATTTGGTCATAAGTAGATGCTGTAAAAATATCATCCCAAATGGACTTGCCAAATTGGTACTTTCTTCACAAGCATTACTTTTGACCAGAAACTTGGGAAAATCCTAGGAAAATATTCGCTCAATGAAATTAGACAAACTCTTGGGTAGGTGGGTTATATGGATAGGAGAAGGCTTGGAATTATTTTCAGTCATATTGGAGCAAGATAAAATATACTTGCTTCACAAACTGAAAATTTGGACAGAAAACAAGAATTGCTCCTGTGCTCACATAGCTCAATTAAATGAGCTGAATTTGGGTGAAGGATAATTATTTGGAATACTTGAGAGGATGGAAAAGTTTCATCCCATTTGGAAACCTTATGAAGGTACTTCCTTCACAAAGTGACAATCTGGTCAGAAACTTTGAAAAATTGCACAGGAAGTTAGGATGATTGGATTGAGCTCATCTTTGGTATCCATGGGTTATTTATCAATATTAATCACCCTAAAAATTTGGCGCTCAAAAGGAATTAGGAATAAAGCACTTCCTTTGCAAAATGTCAGAGAAGGCAGAAACTTACATTGGATCATGTGCCAAATTTTTGACTTGATGAACATGATATAATGATGGAACTAGTGATTATATAGCAAGGACAAACTCCAAAATTTATGTGAGAATTTTATCTGCTATAAAAATGATAGTTCCTTTAGAAAATGGCAAAAATGCAATATTGGTATTAAATAGGAAAAGGCAATTTTCCTTATTTAATTATGGCCAATATATTTGCCAGAGCTTGGATTAGGCATAATTATAAACTCCACCAATTCACATGAATTTAGGAGATGGCTAGTTATGCCTTTTGATTTTATTCCTCAAAAAGGCAAGAAAATGAATAAATCATAATTCAAAAATATTGCATGGGACTTGGCTATATTTTTGCATATCCAAGATTTAGAATGATAGAAGGGTCTCTAGGAACAGATGGGATGATCAACAGATCAAGGAAAATGATAGCTCCTTTGTAATCACTGATACGTCTCCAACGTATCTATAATTTATGAAGCATTCATGCTATTTTATTATCTGTTTTGAATGATTATGGGCTTTATTATACACTTTTATATTACTTTTGGGACTAACCTATTAACGGAAGGCGCAACCCATATTGTTGTTTTATTGCCTGTTTCAGCATCGAAGAAAAGGAATATCAAACGGAGTCCAAACGGAATGAAACCTTCGGCAGCGTGATTTTCTGGAAGAATATCACCGAGGAGACTTGGAGTTCACGTCAGAAGAGTCTCGAGGAGGCCAGGAGATAGGAGGGCGCGCCCCCCTGCTGGGCGCCCCCCTGCTGGGCACCCCCCTGTCTCGTGGGCCCCTCGAGCACCTCACGACTGACTTCTTTCGCCTATATAGTCTCACGTACCCTAAAAACATCCAAGGAGAAGATAGATCGGGAGTTCCGCCGCCGCAAGCCTCTGTAGCCACCAAAAATCTCTCAGGAGCCCGTTCCGGCACCCTGCCGGAGGGGGGATCCCTCACCGGCGGCCATCTTCATCATCCTGGCGCTATCCATGACGAGGAGGGAGTAGTACACCCTCGGGGCTGAGGGTATGTACCAGTAGCTATGTGTTTGATCTCTCTCTGTCGTGTTCTCTCTATGGCACAATCTTGATGTATCGTGAGCTTTGCTATTATAGTTGGATCTTATGATGTTTCTCCCCTCTACTGTCTTGTAATGGATGGAGTTTTCCCTTTGAAGTTATCTTATCGGATTGAGTCTTTAAGGATTTGAGAACACTTGATGTATGTCTTGCCGTGCTTATCTGTGGTGACAATGGGATATCATGTGCCACTTGATGTATGTTTTGGTGACCAACTTGCGGGTTCCGCCCATGAACCTATGCATAGGGGTTGGCACACGTTTTCGTCTTGACTCTCCGGTAGAAACTTTGGGGCACTCTTTGAAGTACTTTGTGTTGGTTGAATAGATGAATCAGAGATTGTGTGATGCATATCGTATAATCATGCCCACGGATACTTGAGGTGACAATGGAGTATCTAGGTGACATTAGGGTTTTGGTTGATTTGTGTCTTAAGGTGTTATTCTAGTATGAACTCTACGATAGATTGAGCGGAAAGAATAGCTTCATGTTATTTTACTACGAACTCTTGAATAGATAGAACAGAAAGGATAACTTTGAGGTGGTTTCGTACCCTACCATAATCTCTTCGTTTGTTCTCCGCTATTAGTGTCTTTGGAGTGACTCTTTGTTGCATGTTGAGGGATTGTTATATGATCTATCTATGTTATTATTGTTGAGAGAACATGCACTAGTGAAAGTATGAACCTTAGGCCTTGTTTCCTACCATTGCAATACCGTCTACGCTCACTTTTATCATTAGTTACCTTGCTTTTTTTATAATTTCATATTACAAAAAGCTTTATCTACCATCCATATTGCACTTGTATCATCATCTCTTCGCCGAACTAGTGCACCTATACAATTTACCATTGTATTGGGTGTGTTGGGGACACAAGAGACTCTTTGTTATTTGGTTGCAGGGTTGCTTGAGAGAGACTATCTTCATCCTACGCCTCCTACGGATTGATAAACCTTAGGTCATCCACTTGAGGGAAATTTGCTACTGTCCTACAAACCTGTGCACTTGCAGGCCCAACAACGTCTACAATAAGAAGGTTGTGTAGTAGACATCAATCACAAAGGCCACATTCAAATTCCAAAAATTTGGAATTAGGGTTTGAGAAGGTTTAAGAGGATGCAACTGAGGTCTTGCCCACTGAAAAGACATGAGCAAGTTTTGGAAAGGTTGGAAATGACAAGAATTCTCAGAGTCATCCAACAAACTCAGGAGAAAGATTTTGAAAATGAGTGCCAGGAAGGAATAACAACACAAAATCTGATAACCCAATTTTGGGGCTGTTACAACAGTGATAGCCAGAACAGATCTGAGGAGCAGGCCAACCTGAGTGAGGGCACTAGTCCCTCAAATAGCAGTTATGATGATGGGTGCAGAAGCACTCCAAGCAACCTGCCTAAGGCTGCAACCAGGCAGAGGAAGAAGAAAACTTCTGACTCAGAACATGAAGACTTTGTGGTTGATGAGGAAGTCACCTCAAAGAAGAAACTTGTCAAGAAAGAGTTTGGCACTGCTGCCACAACCGAGCCTGGATTGAACAAGAAGGCACCTACCAGGAGAATCCCACTGTCAAAATCCAGAGCCTCAACGCAGGAAACAATTGAGCTCAGCCTTGAACCAAAGGAAAAGGAGGCTGCTGAGGTCAAGAAAAGAAAGGAAAGGGTCAAGAAGACCATGGCCAGAGTGTTTGGTAGACCATCTATGGTCAGGGAATCTAATGAGGAGGAGGAGGAACAGCCTGTTGCACCTCCTGCCAAAACCCATAATCTGATGGGCGATGCCATCAAGTCAGGGGCTGCTCCATCCAAGCCCAAGACTGCCCCAAGGCTACTGTTGCACAAGCTTCTAAGCCAACAACACCTAAGAGGTCTACGAGGAATATCCCAGCTGCTGAGAAGAACAAGGCCCTAGTGCCTGAAGTTGAAGAAGAAGAAGAAGCCCAAGTCCTCAGGAAGCTAAAACCAAAGATTCCAGATCATGATGATACACATCCAGATGCAGAGAACATGAATTTGAGGAAAGATGCAGGTCTCAGATTGTGGAGACAGACAGACCCATATGCTACCAGGAGAAGGACTGTTGTGGATTACAGGTTCCATACCAAGGAGCAGTAGGACTTCTATGAGACAGTACTCTTGGACAAGAAGCCCATTGTCAGTGACATGAGATGGGTTGATTGGACATATGTTGATGACAATGCAGATTATTTCCCAGGAGTGCATGACAACTTCATATTGGTTGGAGTTGACAAATTGGTTGGTCAGGAACTCACAAAATGGAATGATGAGAAGGTGATGCAATTCTATTCAACTGCACACTTTCACCCAGGTGGAAAATTTGTCTGGATGACTAAGGGTACAAGTTACCAATCTTCTGTTGCTGAGTGGGCCAAGCTAATCAATGCCCTTGAAGAACATGAAGATGACACAGATGTCTATGCCAAGCCCAGGAAAGGACACAACTCCATGGCACACATGTACAAGGAAATTCCTGATGCTGCCTTAGAGACTCACAATTTGGCTCCATATAGTATATGCTGTCAGGGCTGCCCACTATCAACACCATTCTGAGATTTACATCGTTGCCCAAGTCTGGAGATGACAGAATGATCAGAGGGCACAAAGGGAGCCCTGGATCAGGGTGTCCTCGGACAGCCGGACTATATACTTTGGCTGGACTATTGGACTATGAAGATACAAGATTGAAGACTTCGTCCCGTGTTTGGGTGGGACTCTCCTTTGCGTGGAAGGCAAGCTTGGCAATTCGGATATGTAGATTTCCTTCTCTGTAACCGACTCTGTGTAACCCTAGCCCCCTCCAGTGTCTATATAAACCAGAGGGTTTAGTCCGTAGGACAACAACAATCATAATCATAGGCTAGCTTCTAGGGTTTAGCCTCTACGATCTCGTGGTAGATCAACTTGTAATACTCATATCATCAAGATCAATCAAGCAGGAAGTAGGGTATTACCTCCATCGAGAGGGCCCGAACCTGGGTAAACATCGTGTCCCCCTGCCTCCTGTTACCATTAGCCTTAGACGGACAGTTCGGGACCCCCTACCCGAGATCCGCCGGTTTTGACGCCGACATTGGTGCTTTCATTGAGAGTTCCACTATGACGTCACGACAAGGCTTGATGGCTCGCCTTGTTATCAAGGACAATATCACCTCTGGGGGAGCCCTGGCTTTAGGCCAAACTCTCCAACTATGCGGCTTCGTCATGACCGCCTGATCGCCCTCGCGCCGACGATGACTTCTCAGGTCATCAAAAACAGCCTCCATGTCATCTCGGAACTTACCGAACAGATGGATCCAATGGAGCTCTCCTCCCTGAATGAGCTCTTGGATCGCATCGCAACTCTGGAGGTCGCTATGGACTATGATCGGATCGGGCTTAAACCCAACCAAAGGGAGATTATCTCTTCGCCGGTCACCCATCAGATAGCGGTGGTGGAGGAGCAATGCATCGATTCCTCCTCTATTTTGAGGACGAACTATGTCTGGATTCCTGAGCTCTCCGAGCCGGATACCTGTCTACGGGAGGACATGGCTCAAGCTTCGAACCTAGAATCGAACAGCGGGCCAGAAAAATTGGGCAACATCCCGGAGCCCAAGCTGCCAAGCTCGGAAGCTCCTCTGCCCCTGGGTCTCAGTTTGCGTCAGGGTCTAGACTTAAGTCTACCCACGCACCCAGATACAAGCGATCTTTCCCACATTAGACAAGAGCCCCAAGAGACAGTACATTACTTCTGGGCCAGATTCCTCCTTGTAATGAGCAAGGTTAAGGACTGTCATGAGGAAGACGCAATCTTATTCTTTTGCAAAAATTGCATGGACAAGGGAATCCTCAACGCCATAAGTCACCGTGACATAGTACACTTTGCTGACTTGGCGGCCATAGTATAGAAGTACTGTGCTATGGAAAGCGCCTCGAAAACCCAAACAAAATTCTGGGATCCTCCGGCTCTTACTAAACCCCTCATCCTAACTAAAAGGGTGCACTCTCTAAAGTCACCCAATCCAATTACAAAAAACCAAAGCCCACTATAGGGAGAGGAACCGTATTGGAGGGATGGCTCAATGGTCCATGCAAAATTCACAGTACACCAGATACCATACCAACACACAGCCTTAGAGCATGTTGGATACTCCAGCAGGTGGCCAAAAATGGCGAGGATCTCCTTATCAACCATACCGCAGAGCACCATCCTGCCGAAAATAACAATACAGTACTGACAGTCTTCAAGACTTTCGCCTCAAATAATAGGCGCAAGCGAGCACTCCGCAGCCTCGCCGAAGTCTGCCACGTCGCAGCAATAAATCCATGGAACAACACGGCCATAACCTTCAATGCCAGTGACGAACCTCAATTCCGAACAGTCGAAGCACCAGCCGCTCTGGTCCTTAGTCCAATTGTGGACGGCTTCCAGCTTACTAAAGTGCTCATGGACGGCGGCAATGGATTAAACCTCATCTACGAGGAGACTCTTAACAAAATGGAGATAGATAAGAGCCGCATTGAGCAAAGTAGCACAACCTTCAGGGGAATTATCCCTAGTCAGGAGGCACGGTGTGCGGGAAAACTCATACTAGATGTGGTATTTGGCACGCCGGAGAATTATAGGTTCGAAGAAATCACATTCCAAGTGGCCCCGTTTAGTAGCAGATACCACGCCCTTTTAGGGCGGGATGCATTCACGAGCTTTTAAGCTATACCCCATTACGGGTACATAAAGCTCAAGATGCCCGGGCCCAATGGAATCATCACTCTAGCTAGTGATCCGGACGTAGCACTCCGCGCCAAAAATAAAACGGCCGCACTGACCCTTGAGGCATTATTCGAAGCCCTCACGGCCGAAGAGCTAACGGCGCTGCGCTCCACGGTAGACAGGGACGATGTGATACTCGACAAACAACCCAAATCCACCTCTTTCAAACCAGCGGACAAAATAGTCAAATTCCAGGTCCACCCAACGGACCCTACAAAAATAGCATCAATGGGGCACAGCTGAACCCCACAATAGACGCCGCACTGCGAGAGTTCTTGCGCAAGAATTGGGACATCTTCGCCTGGCATCCTTCAGACATGCCAGGTATCCCACGCAGGCTGGCCGAGCATAGCCTAAATATACTAAAGGGATACAAGCCGATCAAGTAGACTCTTCGGCACTTTTCAGAACCTAAGTGACAAGCCATGGGAGAAGAGCTAGCCAAGCTACTTGAGGCTGGATTCATCAGAGAAATAAAACATCCGGACTGGCTAGCAAACCTGGTGATGGTACCAAAGAAGGACAAATCCTGGCGCCTATGTGTCGATTTCAAGGACCTCAATAAGGCTTGCCCTAAGGATCCCTTTCCCCTCCCCCGCATCGATCAAATCATCGACGCTACCGCAAGACATGACTCATTGTGTTTCCTCGACGCATACTCCGATACCATCAAATCAAGATGGCGGAGTTTGATCAAGCCGCAACGGCATTCATCACTCCATGCGGCCCCTTCTGTTTTAACACCATGCCTTTCGGGCTCAAAAATGCCGGTGCAACCTATCAACGCATGATTCAGACATGCCTGGAAACACAAATCGGCAAAACAATGGAGGCATACGTAGACGATGTGGTCATCAAAACCAGACATGTCGAATCCTTAATAGACGACTTGAGGCTTACGTTCGACAATCTCCGAACATATGACATCAAGCTCAATCCGGAAAAATGCGTCTTCGGCGTACCTGCCAGAAAGCTCTTGGGCTTCATCATTTCCAATAGAGGAATTGAAGCAAATCCGGCTAAAATCCGAGACCTGTCACAGTTGGCTACCCCAACAGACCTCAAGCAAATCCAGAAATTAACTGGATGCGTGGCTGCCCTAAGCCGCTTTATCTCTTGATTAGGAGAAAAGGCACTACCTCTCTATTGCCTTCTCGACGCACCGACCACTTTGAGTGGACGGATGCGGCTACGACCAGATTGGAAGAAATAAAGGCCCTCTTGGCCAGCAATCCAATCCTGGCCGCGCCAAATATTAGCGAACCCATGCTGTTATATATAGCTGCAACACACCAGGTTGTAAGCGCAGTGCTCGTCGTCGAACGAGAGACGGACGGACATAAGTTCCCGCTTCAAAAGCCGGTATACTACGTATCCACTGTCCTCACTCCATGCAAATCACGGTACCCACATTATCAAAAGATAGCATACGCGGTCTTCATGGCATCCCGAAAGCTATGACACTACTTTCAAGAGTGTTCAATCACGGTGGCCTCCGAAGTACCACTCAACGATATAATAAATAACCGCGACGCCACAGGCCGGATTGCTAAATGGGCTATCGAGCTCCTCCCGTTCGACATAACATACAAACCACAGTGAGCCATTAAGTCGGAAGTACTGGCCGACTTCGTCGCCGAATGGACAGAAGCCGAACTCCCTAAAGAGTACGACGCGTACTCCAATTGGATCATGCACTTTGACGGCTCCAAGATGATGGCTGGTTTGGGGGCAGGCGTTGTCCTTACATCCCCCACCGGAGATACAGTCCAATACATGCTCCAAATACTATACACAGATTCCAATAATGCAGCCGAATATGAGGCTCTGTTGCATGGTCTTCGGATGGTAGTCTCCATGGGCATTCAACGCCTAGAAGTGCGTGGGGATTCAAACCTCGCAATATCTCAAATAAATGGAGACTTTGACACCAAGGACCAAAAATGGCGGCCTACCGCAATGTCGTCCTTAAAATGTCAGCTCGGTTTGAAGGGCTCAAATTCCACCATGTGGTCCGAGAAAACAATCAAGCGGCGGATATCCTTGCCCGCATCGGCGCTAAGCGCGACCCCGTCCCACCTAATATCCTCTTGGAAAGGCTGTTCAAGCCATCCGTGGTGTGGGAAGGGGAGACCGGCAATACCAGTTGGGATCCGAACACAACCCCAGATCCCGAACACTCTGACATAATCGGGGGCTCCGCCACCGAAATAACACCTTCGGCCCACGTGATTATGGTTGTCATCGCCCCGTGGACAGAACCCTTCTTAGCCTACCTAAATAGGCAAGAACTCCCTGAGGACCAAAATGAGGCACGTTGCATTGTGCGGCGTTCTAAAGCCTACAAGGTCCACGAGGGAGAGCTTTATAAGAAAAGCGTGACAGGAGTGCTCCAAAGGTGCATCTCCGAAGAGGAAGGACGGCAGCTTTTGGCAGAAATTCATGTTGGACTCGGCGGCCACCATATCGCAGCTCGGGCCCTTGTAAGCAAGGCCTTCCGTACAGGTTTGTACTGGCCGACAACCCGAGCAGACGCACAGGACCTCGTCCAACATTGCGGCAAAATGGGCATTAAGCTCGATTATGCCTCTGTCTATCACCCCCAAACAAACGGTCAAGTCGAACGAGCAAATGGTCTTATTATGAGCGGCATCAAACCCAGACTAGTGCGATCCTTGAAGGAATCAGATACTCACTGGGTTGAGGAGCTCGACTCCGTACTATGGGGGCTGCAGATCACGCCAAATCGCACCATCGAATACACACTATTTTTTATGGTGTACAACGCAGAGGCAGTATTACCCTGCGATATCATTCATGACTCACCTCGAGTGCGCATGTACGAAGAGAGAGAAGCCGAGCTAGATCGGCAGGACAGTTTAGACGCCCTAGAGGAGGAGCGGGATGTTGCAAATGCCCGTTCCACATTCTATCAGCAGCAGGCTCGAAGGTATCAAAGTAGAGAAGTACGGGACAAAACTTATAATATTGGCGAACTCGTTCTACACCCACCGGAGAAGAAAATGGACAAGCTCAAGCCCAAGTGGGAGGGTCCCTTCATCATTGATAAAGTTTTCACCGGAGGAGTGTACTGTCTGCATGATGCATCAGATAACCGACTCGAGCCGAACCCATGGAACGCGGCCAGACTCCGAAGATTCTACGCCTAGTGCCGAACTCTGTGTTCGTCTCCTTACCTCCGCCTTTCTTTTTAAGTTATCTTCTCTTTCTCTCTTTGTTTCTTTCTTTTTATATAGCCATAAAAGCTTCAAGTGTGCTCCGACCGCACACTCCTGCCGCGCTATGTGCGCTCAATATACGTGGGGGCTTCTTATATAGAAGCTTAATATAATTATATTCTGGGCTTTTGCCCACCACATATGCGTCACTTCTCCATATGTGCCTTTTTTCGCCATTATATGCATCGATATGACTTAAGTTTTGGCCAAGCTGGGTTGCCTGGCTCTTGTTTTTATGCCCTATGTTCCCGTTCATTCGGCTAGGGAATAAGGGGAGCACCTCTGCGATTGTTACTGCTGGGTCAGCCTGATGTGTACCTCAGACTGGGTGAAGCCGAAAGCTAGCATTCTTAAGGGAATATTCGATCGATGAACAAAAGATGTTTCTTACTTATTTCAATACATGCCCCCAGATGTTTATATCCCGCGTCGCTTTTTGCAGTACGGACATTCACATTAATGCATGCGTACCCAGGGAAAGGAACCCTTAACGGAACTATTCTCCCTGGAAGATGTTTCTTACTATCCATGTAATATAACATAGCTAGTTGGGTACTTGTCTGTTCAAGAACTTATGACCCCTACACCTGGTTTCCAGGCATACCCCGGTTTTTACATAACTGAGCGGGTATTCGGATACACTCCGGACTGTTGGGTCCAGAGGTTGAAGCGAAATGGTCCGCCATGACAAATGATTTACAATTCGGCTAGAGACAAAATATGTCATTTGAAGTACACAGTCACTTAGACTGACTAAATTCTTCTTCTATACCATCCAATAGGCTGTCTAGCCTACAATCCTATTGGGAATACTTTTTGGCTAAAGCTACCTGGTCATATACCAGACTAACGGGGATCTCTTTCCCATCTGACCCTACGGGTCCAACCTTGGCCATGTGGTTCAGGTCAGCCTTGGTGTATCGCGTCTTCACCATAGCCCAGGCTTCCCTTGCACCTTGTCGGCAGGCCGATATCTTCCATAATCGGAAGCGCCGCCGCGCTCGCTTGAGATCTCCACGAGCTCTCCCATGCCTCCGGGGAGGGATGCGGATGGCCACAAGGTCTGGTCAATACCTTGCATGACCTGGCGAATTTGTCCATGCAGTTGTGAGAGCTCTTGCAGCAGATCGCCTACAGAGTCGGGCATCTCCTCTTCGGGACGACCTGTCAGCATATCTACAGACATAATTCTGTTAGCCTGCTTCTTCGCTAAACTTTATAGAAGTTCATTTGAGCACTTACTAAAAATGTCGCGTTGAAGCCTCGTATTCTCCTTCACAGAGTCAGCAAGCTGGGCCCGAACATCTTTTAATTCAGCGTCCAGCCGGGTCTTCGCGTCCTGGAGGTCATTTTTCTCCCGTATAACTTTTGTAAGCACGCGCTCGCCAGCCTTTAACTATCATTTAGCATATTGCTCATCCCCCGGTACGATTTCCGGATTACCTCCGGGATTGTCTACAGAATCTATTGTTAGATTTGCATTCATGCTAAATACTAACTGGTACACGTCATTGCATTCGTTCCCATCAAGACAAGTATTACCAGATGGGGCCTTCTTGGACTCCTCCATTCCGGCAACTGCAGCCCGCAGCTGGGCTTTGCACTCCTCCAGCTCTTTAGACAGCTGGGTATTCTTCTATGTAAGAACCTATGCATATAATGATCCTTAAATCAGTTGTGCCAACTGTTTCAAGTCTCAGGGGCTGCTGATATACCTACTTATCAAACTTTCTTACCCGTATATCCTTTACATACTGATCCGTGGCTCTGGCGAGGCCATCTTGAGCAGCTCGGATGTACGTGTACCCTGAGTTGAAGGCATTGAACGCCTCTTCAGAGAAATTAGGGTCGCGTAATGTGGCCCGTCAGCGCCTGTGATTCATGGCGCTCTCCACTTCAGAGTTTGTAGCGGATAATCTATCTGCATCCTCTATAGGAGGACCGTCCGGCATTGTCCCCGCGTTAATCTCTGCCTTTGAGTCTAGCCTCGGAGTCCAGCTGGTGGAGGCGGGACCGGCAGGCTCTCCGGATACAGTCCGGGGAGCGCTCTTTCTGCCAGGGAACCATGGACATTGTTATATTTTAAGGACGATAATCACGTAGCAGGTTGTTAATCATACCTCTGCGACGGCGTCTCGGTCCTGACCGCCTTCCTTTTAAGCCGACCTGGCTTCGGTGCTCCTTGTTGATGAGTCATCATGGGTTCGGCACGGTGCCCCGATGGCCTTCCCTGTAAGACGCAATATGTGTGCAGTGGGTAAGGTGTAAAGAAGGGATCCTTCGTGGAAGTTGGGACTCCGGTTTTACTTACATGCGATGCAGGGAGTGGGCTTGGGTAATCAGCTATGATGGCCACCAAGGCACCATCACATCTTAACTGATAAAATTTCCTGTCGATGAGCTCCACAAATATGTCCGGATCTTCTTCAAGTCCGGGGTCGAGGGCCCGTTCGGGGTCCTCTGGCTGTGGAGACGGGTTGTGGGTCTCCCTCATAGCTTTTCGCAGTTCCTGCTATAATTAGCAAGGTAAATATTTATGATGACGAATGCAGGAAAGACTAGAGTAAAGGATAGCAGTTCACCCAGCTTGGGGGGTTGTACACGGAGAATCCATCCCGTGGCTTAATACGGATGAACTCCTCTTCTTCTCCTTTGTACAAGTCGGACAGTATCTTCGCCAGAGGGCGGTGGAGTCCGTACCTTTACGACCGCAGCGGGTGGCATCGTCTTCTCCATTGAAGTGCCACATGGGTTTTCCCCGATACTGAAGTGGATGTACCCCTCGCATTATACATATTGACATAACCTCAATTATTGTCAATCCTGGTTTGGCCAGCATTTTTATCTTATCCATCAGGAAAAGGACCTCTCTGTTATCTTCCTCCTGGGGGCTCCGGGGGCGCCAGCTGTGGCATTTCTTCAACGGGGCATTTGCAAACTCAGGAAGGCCCATCCGAATAGGGTCCAGAAGGGGGACGTCCTCCATATAAAACCACTCTGAAGGCCAGTCTCCGGATGTCTTCTTCAGAGTACCGGACAGGTATCCCGTCTCCGCGATGTGCCATATTTCGGCTCCGCCCACCTGATATATTGACCCCTCCTAAGTACGGGGTACGAGGAAGAATAGCCTCTTCCATAGCTCGAAATGAGCTTCGCAGCCCAGAAACAGATCGCAAAAGGGGACATAGCCGGCGATGTGTAAAATGGAGGCGGGGGTGAAGTTATGCAACTGGAGGCCATAGAACTCCAGGAGCCCGCAGAGGAATGGATGGATTGGAAATCCGAGTCCCCTTAGCAAGTAAGGGACAAGGCATACCCGCTCCCCCTTGCATGGGTTGGGAGAACTCTCCACTTGCTCCCCGCCATTATAAGTGGCTAGTCCGACTCGGACGGGGACCATGTACGTAGGTGAGAGAAACCCCTTGGTCTGCAACTCTACCAAACGGCTATGTGGGACAGAACACTTCTCCCAATCGCCTGGCTTAGTGCTACGGTTGTGAGAGGAGGAGCTGCGACGGCTGGCCATGATGGGATGGTTTCTTCCAGGCGCGCTCTGATGGATACTCGCTGGGAGGGGATGGTGTGATTTGGATCTGAGGATCCCTGTCTCCTTAAATAGACGATTTACTTACACGATCAGGGTGGCAAATGTAAAAATGCCCTGACTTCTCGCATTCGCTCGACACGTGGAGATAGTCTTTATTTAAGCACAGAAGCCGAGGAGTGCAACATTTATGGGAAGCCAGACACCACTCGTTACAACAGGTACTCTGGATTTGGAGGAGAACCCGCCTTGCAATGTCGAAGTCAATATGCGCACCAGACTCATCGTCATTGAAGCTTGGTTCAGGGGCTACTGAGGAAGTCCTGGATTAGGGGGTCCTCGGACAACTGGACTATATACTTTGGCCGGACTGTTGGACTATGAAGATACAAGATTGAAGACTTCGTCCCGTGTTTGGGTGGGACTCTCCTTTGCATGGAAGGCAAGCTTGGCAATTCGGATATGTAGATTTCCTTCTCTGTAACGAACTCTGTGTAACCCTAGCCCCCTCCGATGTCTATATAAACCGGAGAGTTTAGTCTGTAGGACAACAACAATCATAATCATAGGCTAGCTTCTAGGGTTTAGCCTCTACGATCTCGTGGTAGATCAACTCTTGCAATACTCATATCATCAAGATCAATCAAGCAGGAAGTGGGTATTACCTCTATCGAGAGGGCCCGAACCTGGGTAAACATCGTGTGTCCCCCGCCTCCTGTTACCATTAGCCTTAGACGCACAGTTCGGGACCCCCTACCCGAGATCCGCCGGTTTTGACACCGACAGGCACTCAATCAACTTTCTGCATATGTTTGATGTGCCAGAGAAGTTCAAGGTGATGACCTTGATTGTTGAAACAGTTAAGAGGATTGTTGCACATCAGAAGACGTCATGTGGCTATGCTCCACACATTCAGATGCTCATCAACTCCAAGATGGGCACTTGCACATACCTTCTGGATAAGGAGCATCTTCCCCTGAGGCCTGAGTTTGATGACAATGAGATTGTCATGGATGCATCACATCCTATATCAGTAGAGGCTCAGGATAAGAGGGAGAAAGCAAAGGTGGAGAAGGCAGCACAGACTTCAAATGTTCTAGATGCCTCAGCTATACATCTCAAGACCAAGTAGGATCAGCTTAGCTATCTGCTTGAAGCCACAGTGATAATTGAGAAAGGATTAGCAACCCTGACTCAAAACCAAGAAAGTCTTGAGAGGATCATTGAGACTAAATTTTATGATCTAGACTTGAAGGTCACAGAGATCCAGACTACAATTGAGAAACTCCAAGAAGAAGCAGAGGAGAGAAGAGGGAGATCTACCACTGATGCTTTTCAGAGAGTGCCAAGGACACAAAGGTCTGTAGCTGTGCCAGCCAGTGAAACTAGAGCTACCACTTCAGCACATGCAACTACTGCCCTAGTTGCCCCTAAAGTTGCAACTCCACCAGCTCCACAGACCTCCTCAGATGCTTTAGTTGTAGGACTCCTCTCCATGCCACCTTTGCACACCGGAGATCCCGGAGATCGTGCTTAGAGAGCCGCATAGCACTATGCATTTTCAAGCTTTTTGGTAACTTGTTGCCAAAGGGGGAGAAAGTGTATAGATCATAAGCTGAGAGAGAGAGAGAGAGAGAGAGTTTTGTTTTATTCGCCTCTCTTGCTACTTGTTACTTGTTTGTTTGGTTGCTACATTATTTGTGCTTGTGTGTGAGATACTCTAATGATCATGTGATTGATCATATTATGCTTTAATGTGTGCTTGAATGATGATATCTTATCACTTATGTATGATCAATCATATTTTGCCTTGGTGATGAGTGCATGCTATTCATATTTTATCATTTTGAGTGCTCCACCAAGATGTATGTGACATGGAAGAGTAACCCATGATCTTAATCGATTGTGCATTTGCATTCAAAAGCAAATTTTAAATAATGCAAAAATTTAGGGGGAGCTCTTGCTTATCACATACTTCTCAAAGCGACGATGAACTTCATTCATATTATCCTTTGTCAAAGCTTTGATCTATATGTTGTCATGAATTACCAAAAAGGGGGAGATTGAAAGTGCAACTAATCCTCGGGTGGTTTTGGTAATTCATAACAACATATAGCTCGGCATGGAATGGACTAGAGATGTGGACCCCTCAAAATGCTAAGGACGCATATTGGCAAAAGCTCAAGACTCTTCATTTTCATTTTAGTGATCCAAGATCACATTGAGTCCATAGGAAAAGCTAATACTATTAAAAGGGGATGAGGTGTCGCTTAATGGTCTACATGATCAAAACACTTAGTGCTATGCTCCAAAAGCCCTCAACCACTTTCTCATTTCCACATATATCCTAAACCTAAAGTCAAACTCGGCCCCACCGATTTGATCAATCTAGCGCCCCCGAGTTCACATGACATAGCCATAGCCGGAAAACCTAATCAGTTCAATCTCACCGATAGGGACCTCGGTATCACCAAGATGGGATTGGAAACTCTCTGTTTCCCTTCATAACATTTTGGTCTTACCGAGATGAGAGATCGGTCCCGCTGAGTTCGCAATGCAAACTCTCTATTTCCTTTTCGTAATGTTGTGGTCTCACCGAAATGAGCGTTTGGCCCCACCGAGTTTGCTTGACCAAGTCTTTATTTACTTATTACTAAAATCGATCTCACCGGGTTCATGTGATCGGTCTCACCGAGATGAGGTTTTGCCCTAACCCTAGCGCATCGGTCCCACCAAGTTGATATTGCCGGTCCCATCGAAAACCCTAACGTTCACATTTTGAACCAAATCAGTCTCATCGAGTTTTGTAAATTGTGTGTAACGGTTAGATTTTGTGTGGAGGCTATATATACCCCTCTACCCCCTTCTCCATTTGAGAGAGAGCCATCAGAATGTGCCTACACTTCCACTACTCAATTTTTGAGAGAGAACCACCTACTCATGTGTTGAGACCAAGACATTCCAATCCTACCACAAGAATCTTTATCTCTAGCCTTCCCCAAGTTGCTTTCCACTCAAATCATCTTTCCACCATATCCAAATCTGTGAGAGAAAGTTGAGTGTTGGGGAGACTATCATTCGAAGCACAAGAGCAAGGCGTTCATCATCAACACACCATTTATTATCTTTTGGAGAGTGGTGTCTCCTAGATTGGTTAGGTGTCACTTGGGATCCTCCGTCAAGATTGTGGAGTTGAACCAAGGAGTTTGTAAGGGCAAGGAGATCGCCTACTTCGTGAAGATCTACCCAAGTGAGGCAAGTCCTTCGTGGGCGATGGCCATGGTGGCATAGAAAAGGTTGCTTCTTCGTGGACCCTTCGTGGGTGGAGCCCTCCGTGGATACACTCAACCATTACCCTTCGTGGGTTGGAGTCTCCATCAACGTGGATGTACGATAGCACCACCTATCGGAACCACGTCAAAAATCTCTGTGTCTACATTGCGTTTGCTCTCTCCAAACTCTTCCCTTTTAGCTTCATATGCAATGTATTACATTCTGCTGCTATACTCTTAGAATTTCATGTGTAGGTTGATTGCTTGAATTGTGTTAAGTTGCTAAAATCTGCCAAGACTTCAAATTGGAAAAAGGCTAGATTTTTATTTGGTCAAGTATTTTAATCACCCCCCTCTAGACATACTTTTGATCCTACAGCTGTTGCTGGGGAGACATCACGAACTTATACCAGGTTCCTAATCACAAATCTCATCTCCTTGCAATTTAGATTATTTGCCATTTGCCTATCGTTTTCCTCTCCCCCACTTCACAAAAATTTGCCATTTTATTCGCCCTCTTTTTCGTTCGCCCTTTTCTCGCCAGATCTGTTTTTGAGTGCAATCTTGTTGCATAGTCACGATGACTCAAGAAAACACCAAGTTGTGTGATTTCTCCAATAACAATAACAATGATTTTATTAGCACTCCGATTGCTCCTCCCGCCACTAGTGCGGAGTCTTGTGATATTAATGATGCTTTGTTGAATCTTGTTATGAAAGATCAATTTTCCGGTACCCCTAGTGAGGATGTCGCGTCCCATCTTAACACATTTGTGGAATTGTGCAATATGCAAAAGAAAAAGGATGTGAACAATGATATCGTTAAGTTGAAATTATTCCCATTTTCTTTGCGAGATTGTGCAAAAATTTGGTTTTCTTCTTTGCCTCGCAATAGTATTGATTCTTGGGATAAGTGCAAGGATGCTTTTATGACTAAGTATTTTCCGCCCACGAAAATTATTTACCTTAGGACACAAATCATCAATTTTAAGCAACCTGAGCATGAACATGTTGCGCAATCTTGGGAAAGAATGAAATTGATGCTAAGAAATTGTCCTACTCATGGTTTAAATCTTTGGATGATCATACAGAATTTTTATGCGGGATTGAATTTTGTTTCTAGAAATCTCTTAGATTTTGTCGCGGGTGGTACTTTTATGGAAATTACTTTAGGTGAAGAAGCTACTAAATTCTAGATAATATTATGGCAAATTATTCACAATGGCATACTGAAAGAGCTCCTACTAGTAAAAAAGTTAATTCTGTTGAAGAAATTTCTTCTTTGAGTGAAAAAGCTGATGCTCTTATGAAATTGGTTGCTAATAAAAATGCTCCTATTGATTTTAATGATGTGCCTTTGTCTACTTTTATTGAGCAAAATAGTGATGCCATAGATGTGAATTTTATCTCATGAAATGATTTTAATAACAATGCTTATAGAGGTAATTTTAATCCTATGCCTTTTCCTAGCAATTCCTCTAATAATTATGGTAATTCCTATGGTAATCCTTCTTATAGTAATAATAAGAACACCTTTGATCTTGATAATAATATTAAATAATTTATCAATAATCAAAAGGTTTTTAATGCTACGATAGAAGAAAAGCTGAATAAGATTGATGATATGTCTAGAAGTATTGATAGAATTTCTCATGATGTAGAAAATCTCAAGATGAAAATTTTTGTGACTACGGTTGAGGAATCAATTAAAGCTTTATATGTTTCTATAAATGAAAGTAAGAAAAGAACTGCTATGCAAGCAACTAAACTTGGGGATGCCCCGAGTGGCATCCCCTCTTTCTTCTAACGACCATCGGTATTTTACTTGGAGCTATAATTTTATTCGTCACACATCATGAGTTTTGCTTGGAGCGTCTTGTATGATATGAGTCTTTGCTTGTTTTGGTTTTTATTTTAAGTCATCTATCCTTGATGTACACACCTATTTGA
Organism: Triticum dicoccoides; assembly: GCF_002162155.2. Lineage (NCBI taxonomy): Eukaryota > Viridiplantae > Streptophyta > Magnoliopsida > Poales > Poaceae > Triticum > Triticum dicoccoides. The sequence continues at coordinate 487,908,183 of NC_041387.1, read as the reverse complement.
GAGAGCCAAAATTATGCTATGACTTGTTAGAATTGCTCTTTATGCTTCAATTAAATATTTATGAGCTATGGAATTGCTCTAGTGCTTCACTTATATATTTTTGAGCATGGTGTGCTCTAGTATTTTTGAAGAAATGCTCTCATGCTTCACTTAGATTTATTGGAGAGTTAGTAAAAAATTTAAGCAATTCTCTCATGCTTCACTTAAATTATTTTGAGAGAAGAAAATTTTTATGCTCTTGTTCTTCACTTGGATTTGTTTGAGCTATCAAAAGCAACACATGAAATTAGTCCCAAAGTGATAGATATTCAAGAGGGATATAATAAAAACTTTCACGAAGATCATTGGACAAAATAAACTTGATTCCTTGTAATAGTTTTGTGATATGTTGAAATAATATGTGAGTCATGTTTATGAGTAATTATGCTTTAGTAATTATATTGGTGTTAAGGTTTGTGATTCCCTATGCAAGCATGAAAGTCAATAGTTATGCAATGAAATTACATCCTACTTGTGGTGCATTATTCAGTGTTAGTTATGCTTAATGCTTGCTTATGAGATTTTTCGTTTCTTGGTTGGATGCTTCTCAATATTTTGCTAGCCTTCATTTGCACTAAGTATGATCACTACTTGTGCATCCAAAATCCTTAAACTAGTTTTGCCATATGAGTCCACTATACCTACCTAGATGCGGTATTTCCGTGCCGTTCTAAGAAAATTTGTATGTGCCATATCTAATTTTCAAAATAAATTTCTCTTTTGTGTGCTTGTACCTCTCATGAAACGGTAGGGGGTGGCTGATATTTTTCCATGCTAGATGTGTTATTCTCAAGATGAGTGTTTATTCACTTGTCATTGCACGAGAGTACGACAAAGGTATTAGGGATGCCCAGTCCCAAAATTAAAAATGAATTTACTTTATGTTGTCAAATAATAAATTCCTTGGAAAGTGTTGGTATGGACGGCACCCGTGGATTCGGTTAGCCGTGAAATGTGAAAGTATGGTGGAAAAATGAATAAACATTATTTTCTGTTTGGGAACCGCCTATGATATATCTAGCATGGAAAGTATTGGGAACTACTCGATCATTTTTGTTGACGGGAAAAGCATGCCACCCAGAATGTTTTATCTTTATCTTTTTTTCTTTGAGCTCTGGCACCTCTACAAATCCCTACTTCCCTCTGCGAAGGGCCTTTCTATTTTACTTTATGAATTTTTTCTTTTTTTTGAGTCTCCATCTTCTCTTATAAAGCACCAACTAAGGGGCACTATGATAATACTTGAGTATTGGGTGTAGCTAATATGCGAGTGTGTTTCATGAATGGATCAATGATTGAGCATAATGGGCTAGGGATAACTTGCCTTAGCATTGATATTTTGAAAAGACATAGTTGCTTGTTGATATGCTTGAGTATTGAAATCTTCATGTAAAAACTAGACTATTGCTTTGAATCATATAAAAGTCCAACATGCTACGAAGAAAAGAATATGTGATGAACATGTTAGGCAGCATTCCACATCAAAAATTTTGTTTTTGTCATTTACCTACTCGAGGACAAGCAGGAATTAAGCTTGGGGATGCTGATATGTCTCCAACGTATCTATAATTTTTGATTGTTCAATGTTGTTATATTATCATTCTTGGATGTTTTACAATCAGTTTATAGAAACTTTATATCATTTTTTGGGACTAACCTATTGACATAGTGTCTAGTGCCAGTTAATGTTTTTTTGCTTGTTTCTACTTCGCAGGAAATCAATACCAAATGGGGTCCAAACAAAGCAAAACTTTTTGGTGATTTTTCTGGACCAGAAGACACACGATGGGCCAAGAAAGTACCTGAGGGGGCTCCGAGGGGAGCCCAACCCACCAGGGCGCGCCTGGGGGCCCAGGCGCACCCAGGTGGGTTGTGCCCACCTCGGCCGCCTCCTGCACCGCCTCTTCGCTCTATAAATAGCCCAATATTTCAGAAACCCTAGGGGAGTCGACGAAAATCAATTCCAGTCGCCGCAAGTTCCAGAAACCATAGATGCAATCCAGTCACCATCATGGAGGGGTTCATCATCCTCATTGGTGCCTCTCCGATGATGCGTGAGTAGTTCATTGTAGACCTATGGGTCCATAGATAGTAGCTAGATGACTTTCTCTCTCTCTTTTGATTCTCAATACAATGGCCTCTTGGAGATCTATTTGATGTAAATCTTTTTGCAGTGTGTTTGTTGGGATCCGATGAACTTTGAGTTTATGATCAAATCTATGTTTCTATCCATGAAAGCTATTTGAGTCTTTTGATCTCTTATATGCATGATAACTTATAGCCTCGTATTTCTTCTTCGAATCTTGGGTTTAGTTAGGCCGACTAGATTGATTTTTCTTGCCATGGGAAGAGGTGCTTTGTGATGGGTTAGATCTTACGGTGCTTGATCCCAGTGACAGAAGGGGAACCGACACATATGTATCATTGCCATTAAGGATAACAAGATGGGGTCTAATTCCTACATGAATAGATCTTGTCTACATCATGTCATCGTTCTTATTGCATTACTCTGTTTTTCCATGAACTTAGTACACTAGATGCATGTTGGATAGCGGTCGATGTGTGGAGTAATAGTAGTAGATGCAGGCAGGACTCGGTCTACTAATCTTGGACGTGATGCCTATATAATGATTATTGCCTGAATATCATCATAATTATTTGAAGTTATATCAATTGCCCAACAGTAATTAGTTTACCCACTGTATGCTATTTTTCTCGAGAGAAGCCACCAATGAAATCTACGGCCCTCTGATATCTTCTTTATCATATTTTCTTTCAAGATCTATTTTTATTTGCTTTTATTTTCAGATCTATTAATCCAAAAACCCAAAAATACCTCGCTGAATTTTATTTGCTTTTATTTGCATCTATCAATCTACTACAATTTTGTCCCATCAACTTGACAATTTCTGGCACCGTTACCCGAAAGGGATTGACAACCCCTTTAACATGTCGGGTTGCAAGTATTTGTTGTTTATGTGCAGGTAACGTTTATGTAGTGTTGCGTGGTTATCCTACTAGTTCGATAACCTTGGTATCATCACTAAGGGAAATACCTACTGTTTTTGTGCTGCATCATCCCTTCCTCTTTGGGGAAATACCAACATAGTTCAAGCCAACATCACCTATGAAGACGCACTTCTCCGATTTAGGTTCGAGCTTATCAGGCCGAAGCCTTTCGACATAAGTGTCACATTCCCAAACTTTAAGAAACGACAGCTTACATTTCTTGCCAAACCACACTTCATACAATGTCATCTCAACGGATTTAGATGGTGCCCTATTTAACGTGAATGCGGTTGTCTCTAATGCATAACCCGAAAATAATAGTGGTAAATCGATAAGAGACATCACAGAACACACCATATCTAATAACATATGGTTATGACGTTCGAGCACACCATTATGCTGTGGTGTTTCAGGTGGCGTGAGTTGTGAAACAATTCCACATTGTTTTAAATGAAGGCCAAACTCATAACTCGAATATTCGCCTCCATGATCAGATCATAGAAACTTTATTTTCTTGTTATGGTGATTCTCCACTTCACTTTGAAATTCTTTGAACTTTTCAAATGTTTCATATTTGTGTTTCATCAAGTAGATATACCCATACCTACTCAATCATCTGTGACGGTCAGAAAATAACGATACCCGTAGCGTGCTTGAACACTCATCAGACCGCATACATTGATATGTATTATTTCCAATAAGTCATTAGCTCGCTCCATTGCTTCGGAGAACGGAGTTTTAGTCATCTTGCCCTTGAGGCATGTTTCACATGTATCAAATGATTCATAATCAAGTAATTCCAAAAGTCCATACGTATGGAGTTTCTTCATGCGCTTTACACCAATATGACCTAAACAATAGTGCTGCAAATATATTGCGCTATCATTATCAACTTTGCATCTTTTGGCATCAATAGTATGAATATGTGTATCACTACAATCGAGATTCAACAAGAATGGACCATTCATCAAGGGTGCATGACCATAAAAGATAGTATTCATATAAATAGAACAACCAGTATTCTCTGACTTAAATGAATTACCGTCTCGCAATAAACAAGATCCAGATATAATGTTCATGCTCATCGCGGGCACCAAATAACAATTATTGAGGTCTAAAACTAATCCTGAAGTTAGATGTAGAGGTAGTGTGCCGATGGCGATCACATCGACCTTGGAACCATTCCCGACGCACATCGTCACCTCGTCCTTAGCCAATCTTCATTTATTCCACAACTCCTGTTTTGAGTTATAAATATGAGAAACCGAACCAGTATAAAATACCCAGGCGCTACTACGAGCATTAGTAAGGAACACGTCAATAACATGTATATCAAATATACCTTTGTTCACTTTGCCATCCTTCTTATCCGCCAAATACTTGGGGCAGTTCCGCTTCCAGTGACCACTTCCTTTGCAGTAGAAACACTCAGTTTCAGGCTTAGGTCCAGCTTTGGGCTTCTTCATGGGAGCGGAAACTTGCTTGCCGTTTTTCTTGAAGTTCCCTTTCTTTCCCTTGCCCTTTTCTTGAAATTAGTGGTCTTGTTAACCATCAACACTTGATGCTCCTTCTTGATTTCTACCTCCGCGGCCTTAAGCATTGCGAAGGGCTCAAGAGTCGTTTTATTCATCCCTTGCATATTATAGTTCATCACGGAGCCTTTATAGCTTGGTGACAGTGGTTGAAGAACTCTGTCAATAACACTTTCAACTGGAAGATCAACCCCCAGCTGAGTCAAGTGGTTATGATACACAGACATTTTAAGTATGTGTTCACTGACAGAACTGTTATCCTCCATCTTGCAGCTATAGAACTTGTTGGAGACTTCATATCTCTCCACCTGGGCATTTGCTTGAAATATTAACTTCAACTCTTGGAACATCTCATATGCTCCATGACGTTCAAAACATCTTTGAAGTCCCGGTTCTAAGCCATAAAGCATGGTACACTGAACTATAGAGTAGTCATCATTCCGCGTCTGCCAGGCGTTCATAGTGTCCAGATTAGCGGGAGCAGGTGGTTCACATAGCGGTGCATCAAGGACATAATTCTTCTGTGCATCAATGAGGATAATCCTCAAGTTATGGACCTAGTCTGTGTAGTTGCTACCATCATCCTTCACCTTAGCTTTCTCTAGGAACACATTAAAATTCAGGGGAACAGTAGCACATGCCATTGATCTACAACATAGATATGCAAAACTATTAAGATTAAGTTCATGATAAATTAAGTTCAATTAATAAAATTACTAAAGAACTTACACTTAGATAAACATCCCTCGTGTTATCTAAGTGATACATGATCCAAATCAACTAACCCATGACCGATCATCACGTGAGATGGGGTAGTCATCAATGGTGAACATTTCTACGTTGATCATATCTACTATATGACTCACGTTTGACCTTTCACTCTCCAGTGTTCCGAGACCATGTCTGTACATGCTAGGATCGTCAAGTTTAACCCAAGTATTCTGCTTGTGTAAAACTGGCTTACATCCGTTGTATGCGAACGTAGAGTCTATCACACTCAATCATCATGAGGTGCTTCAAAACGATGAACTTTAGCAACGGTGCATACTCAGGGAGAACACTTTTATCTTGAAATTTAATGAAGGGACCATCTTATAATACTACCGCTGTTCTAAGAAAAATAAGATGCATAAAGGATAAACATCACATGCAATCAAAATATGTGACATGATATGGCCATCATCATCTTGTTCTTTTCATCTCCATCTCCAAAGCATCGTCATGATCTCCATCGTCGCCAGCTCGACACCTTGATCTCCATTGTTCCGTCAGGGTCGTCTCGCCAACTATTGCTTCTACAACTATTGCTAACACATAGCAATAAAGTAAAGCAATTACATGGCGCTTGCATTTCACACAATAATTAAGAGACAACCCAAAGGCTCCTGCCGGTTGTCGATATCACAAAACATGATCATCTCATAGAATAACGTATATCACATCACGTCTTGACCATGTCACATCAAAACATGCCCTGCAAAAACAAGTTAGACATCCTCTACTTAGTTGTTGCAAGTTTTACGTGGCTGCTATGGGCTTCTAGCAAGAACCGTTCTTACCTACCACTACTGCAGGATGCTGCTAACGCGACACTATGATCGGAGACCCTTCAACGAAACTGTGTGTGATGCAATAATCGCAAATGGTGTTGTAAAAAACCATCAAAAAAGGTGCAAAACGTTTGCAATGACGGATGCATCAAACACGGTTCAGATTTTTGTTGCATGTGCGATTCAGGGCATACGGTTTAGTTCAATTAACTGTTCGCGATGATGAGGAACAAAAGAAACGGGCTGCCAGATGAAGGCGTGTATGATGTAGAGCATACGGTTCACTCAGATGAACTGTTTGTGATGAGGCGGAACAACAGAAACGGGCAGCTAGATGAAGGTGTGTGCGATATACGACATACAGTTCACTCGGATGAACTGTTTGTGTTGAGCCAAGAGAATAGAAATGGTTCAAGTTAACAAGATGTGTGTGATATGCGAAAAACAGGTCTGTAATCAGAAATGTGTGCGAAGACCGATAACAACACAGACGATTCCTGTTAACAAGTCGTGTGTGTTGTGAGCAAACGATTGTTGGTATACAATTGTCAGTGATTGATGAAATCATCACCTACGGTTCCCTTGTTTAGTCCGTGTGTGATGTGATTTGCTCTATCTACAGAGCATCAACATATATACTTAAAAAGATAGCATTGCGTAACCAAATTAAGCATAGAATTACACAAGTGACTACACAGGTAACATTTTCACACACCAAAGTAAGCAATTACATGCATACTAAACTAGGAGAAATGAGGATCGAATCATCTACTTCTTGTTGCGACGACGCTTGCCATTGCTCTGCTTCCGGCTGGATCCCTGGCCGTTTTGGGGAAGGAGGCACTTCCTCATGTCAACGATCTGCCTGTACATGTCGTAGCACGTGTGCGCCTCCTTGGCCGCGTACACGACATGAGCTTTGTCGAGTTTCTCCTCCAGGCCGAGTGCCAGGCACGCTTGTCATTGTTGCAGGAATCCTTCAAGTCTCTGTAGTAGGGGTCAGTGATGGCCTCAGCGAGGTGAATGAGTGAGTCCTTCTCATGCTCCTTGCTGCCCTAGATCTTGTATTGGCCCTAGATGTCGACAAGATTCTGGCAAGCGATGCCTGGATTCTTGAGCACCTTGACATCGTTTGTGATGTCGGCCGTAGTGAACATGTAGTGGGGGCTGTTGACAAACCTGGTGAAACGCTCGCAAGGCCTTGTGGCCAGGTAGTAGTGGTAGATGAGGACGTGGTGAAGCACACACATCTGGGCAACGGCGACCTTGGGACAAGACCAGGCACGAGCACGGGGTGCTCGAGGTCGAACCCGACCACCTTGTACTTCTCGTCGGCAAGCAACAGCTCCATGATGTGGATGGAGTGCTCCATGCAGACCGGGTTGTTGGTGTACACCACCGAGAGCTCCGTGAACCTTCGGTGGGTCTCCACCATGTCATGCATGGTGAACTGCTGCTCGTCGTTGGCAGCCGCTCGGAGCGCCATTGGAGCCGCGCAGGATACTCTCTAAGAATTTGTCGTGGTGGGTGTGCTTCTTGCAATGGTGGGGTGCGATCGAAAGGTTGAAGAGACACAAGGGTTAAATTGCCGTTGTAACAAATGGGGGCCAGCCGGCCTATAACCATCACATCTTGTCACGGCGTTCATAGCGGAGGATTCCAGTGCATGCTTGACAACACCGCATCGTAGTGAGGATTCCAGTGCACGCTTGACAACACCGCATCGCAGTTTGACCACGCGTGGGCTCGAAGAGGCGCCAAATGTATCGTTGGTGAGCCTGTTCCCGCACTACCATGCAGTTTACCTCACAAGCTTCCCGCCTGGCTTGGTTTGCCACGGGTCGGCTAGAAGAGGGACAAATCGTGGGTGTTTACTGGCAAAAGGCTTTGTAAAAACAAAGTGTGTGGAATGACTTCGGTCGTAAGTTTACCCATGGGTGATGAGGTCAAAGTTACACAGAAGGGTGATGATGGACACTCGAGTGCGATAATTAATTTTGCACTCTACATGGCACATGGTGGAAGAAACCAACTGTGTGCAATAATGTCCAAGACCGCAGTCGAGTTAGCTATACGGATCGTGTGTTGTGAGATCGACAAGGTAAACAGATTTGAGAATGGTTAATAAAATCAAATCTAAGACCATTGCATATTAAGGTCAAAATAGTGCTACCAATATACATGTCTCATACGATGCCATTTCAACGAATGTACCACAAAGGCTCAAAATATTACAAGGTTCAAATTCCAGAGTTGTATGGCTCAAATTCGAAGATTATAAGGTTTAAACTGATATTAGAAATGAAATTCAGCTCATCACCTGCAAACACTCGCGTTGATCCGTTAAACATAGATATCAGAGAGGTTCAAACTAATATTACCACTTCTAAGTCTGGTTTCGAAACCTCACAACTTTTGCAAAGGGGTCAGCCACTGAGAAGTCATGTATGGGGTTGACATGATGAGTTCTGATTACTCTGTCTTCTGAAGTTCCAAAATGAAATTCAGCATTTTTGGAGCCTATTCCATTCTGCTGCAGGCGCCGGTGCTGATCTACAAACCATTCATTTTTTTTTTGAAATAAATGTAGGGCAAACCTCATTACCTTAAGCACCCTTGAACCTGGCGAATATAATCTCCGGTAAGGTCTCTCGACAGGAGTTCAAAGTAATTTCTGAGGGATGCAGATCTAGGCATTCGACATGATTGTTATATTGTATCACATTATCCACCACTGGGCCTAATCTTATCTGCAAAATAAGAAAACGTGTTAGTGCCTAGATGCAGTTTTGAACACTACTATAGACCTATTTGGTTTGCAGGATTTGAAAAATGGACTAACATGCCATCTTCGATCTGACATGATTAACATGGGCATTAACATGGCATCTTCGATGTTCACATGATGTTGGAGTTGATGAAAAGTTCCCTAAGAAAAATAGTATAGATGAATCCAAAGGAGAAATGCATATGGATTGTAACCATATGGATCAAGCATTGTCATTGTAAATTCGAAAAGTAGACATGTATGTACTGAAATCCTCAAAAAGAATCCTTCAGAAATTGTAGTACATTGTCGTTGTAAACTTGGAAAAAGGTGTCACAAATTGAACTCCCTTATGGTTAACATTTAACAGGAAAGGAACATCACCTCGATATATAGCTTCTCCAGGCACGGAAAGCTTCTCCAGGCTCCAGGTTGGGACTGATAGATTCTAGTGCCAAGACCTTCACTGTGCACAGTTTCATGGTCAGGCTTGTTAGAATCATTTTCTGAATGATAGACGAACAAACATCTTCAAAATTAGAAATAATATTAATTTGTAGAAGGAGAGGTAGAAGGCGGCTATTGTACCTGAACGGGTGTGGATCCAATAACAAGTTCGGAGTATTTGTCAGACGAGTAGCCCAACACTGTCAATTTCGGCGCAAAAATGACATTGATTCTTTTGTTGGACCTACTTGATCAAGTACAAGTAATCTCTCAAGTGCAGGTGTGTCCTTAATGACCATACCGTGGTACACATCTTGTGATGTCTTCCTGCCGAACCAACAACACACATAAATAGTTCGGAGAGTCATGGAGGTGATGTGGAATGTACTCAACCCATTGATCGCCTGAAGAAGAAGGTAGTCGAGTGCAGTACAACCACGAAGCAGGCGCTCCATGTCACCGTTTGAGAGGCAGATGCTGACGAGCTCGAGGTGCTTCAGTCGTGGTAGAATAAGAGCGGGCGCGTCATTAAGGGGGGATGGCAGTTCCTGAACTTGGCGATGCGCAGCATGGGTGCGAGATGGAGCACGGATGTTGGCAGCGAGTGCATATGCCCATCATCAAAAGTGAGCTCCTCGAGCTGATCTAGGGCGGGGGATCCGAACCAGTCGTCAAGCTTGGCTCGGTCCCTGCCATTGGAACGGAACTTTCCCATTCTAAGGCCTCTCGTTTGGTCAGGGTGACTGTCGAGGATCTTGGAGAACACATCCAATCTTTTGCGATAGCCATGGTAGAGCTCGTGGGTGTCGATGAGGTCGAGAAGGGTGAAGTTCCATAGGGGGCGCCACCACTGGGAAAGGACGGTTGTCCGCGTCCCACATTTGATTGGGAGGAGGAAGATGATGACTGTCGGTGTCAAAACCGGTGGATCCCGGGTAGGGGGTCCCGAACTGTGCGTCTAGGCGGATGGTAACAGGAGACGAGGGACACGATGTTTTTACCCAGGTTCGGGCCCTCTTGATGGAGGTAAAACCCTACGTCCTGCTTGATTAATATTGATGATGTGGGTTACAAGAGTAGATCTACCACGAGATCAAGGAGGCTAAACCCTAGAAGCTAGCCAATGGTATGATTGTTGTTCGTCCTATGGACTAAGGCCATCCGGTTTATATAGACACCCGAGAGGGCTAGGGTTACACAGAGTCGGTTACAAAGGTAGGAGATATACATGCGTAGCGCCAAGCTTGCCTTCCACGCCAAGGAAAGTCCCATCCGGACACTGGACGAAGTCTTCAATCTTGTATCTTCATAGTCTTGGAGTCCGGTCGATGATGATAGTTCGGCTATCCGGACACCCCCTAGTCCGGGACTCCCTCAGTAGCCCCGAACCAGGCTTCAATAACGACGAACCCGGCGCGTATGTTGTCTTCGGCTTTGCAAGGCGGGTTCTTCTTCATGCTCCATGTGTTTGCCGGATAGTGTCCGGTTGCTTCATAAATGCTGCGCTCCTTGGCTTCCGCGTCCAATAATGGTCTTCTTCCACGCGTCGCACGAATGCGAAAAGCCAGGGTATTTTTATGTTTTACCCCCTAGCTGCGCAAATAAGCTGCCCATAAGAGAGGCGAGGATCCAGATCCAAATCACATCACCCTCCTTCCGCAAGCACTCATCGAGGCGCATCTGACACCAAACCCATTCCAACATGGACAGTCGACGCGGCTCCTCTTCTCGCGCTCCCAGCCCTAAGCCAGGAGATTGGAGGAGATGCTCAGTCCCGCACAGTGAGTTAGTGATGCTCCAAGCAGAGGGATATCTTCCCCCGGCCTTCATGGTTCCGGTTCGAGCCGGACTGGCCACCTACAAAGGTGGGAAGCAGGTGGAGAGCGCCCCCAATCCCTCCAAAGGAGAGCGGGTGTGCTTCGTCTCCTACTTAATAAGGGGACTCGGATTTCCTATACATCCGTTTCTCCGGGGGCTCCTGGAGTTCTACGGAGTCCAGCTTCATCACCTTACACCTGCCTCCATTTTGCACATCGCGGGCTTCGTAGCTCTGTGTGAGCTGTTCTTGGGCATTGAGCCCCATTTTGCGCTGTGGAAGAGGCTGTACTGCCTCGTACCCCGCTCTCACGAGGGGTCGATATATCAAGTGGGCGGAGCCGAAATATGGCGCATCACCGGGACCGGATACCTGTCCAGGACCCCGAAGAAGGCATCCGGAGATTGGCCTTCAGAGTGGTTTTATATGGAGGACGCTCCGCTGCCGGATCCAGTCCGGATCGGCCTTCCGGAGTTCAGCAACGCTCCCCTGAAGAAACGCCTAAGTTGGCGCCCACGGAGCCCTCGACGAGAAGATGATAGTAGCGTCCATTACTTGATGGGCCGGATACGGCTGCTAGCCCATTCCGGATTAACCATGATCGGAGTCATGGCCACATGCATTATGCGTGGGGTGCAGCCGCTCCAATATAGGGGCCACCCCATGTGGGACTTCAACGGAGACGATGACGCCACCCGTCACGGCCGCAAGGGACCTGGCTCGGCCGACGATCTGGTGAAGATCCTGTCCGGCTTGTACAAGGGGGAGAAGGAGGACTTCCTCCGCACGAATCCTCTGAACAGATTTTCCATGAACAACCCTCGGAGCTGGGTAAGCGGTCGCATGCATATCTGAACCGTGCCTTTAAAGGCAATTGTCTTATTGTATGATTTTGACACAGGAACTGCGTCGGGATGTGGAGGGCATAAAAAGCCCAGCCCCACAACCTGAAGACCTAGAAAGGTCCCTTGATCCGGCCTCCGAAGAGGATCCGGACTTAGCAGTGGAACTGATCGACGGGGTGTACCACCAGCTCAGCATAGATAGTGCTTTAGTCGCCATTATGGCCGACTACCCCGGTTTGTGTCCGACTTCCCCGGTGAGTACGACCGAAGTCCTGGCGCCGTTACTTGTTTAATGCTTAGTTCTGACCACCATGCACCAATGGTGTTCGACAGGAAGCGCCTTTACGGCAGGAAGTCGAGCCCGCAGCGACCGGCCAACAAGGGTCAGTCCGGCCCAGCAGGCGGAAGAGGAGTGCGACGCGAACTGAAACGTCGCCGCAACGGTACGGAGCACCGCTATTTTTTAAGGGAAGGATTCCCAGGAGGTATATTAATGCTCATAACTTTTCAGAAAGAGCGCTCGCCGGACAGTGTCCGGAGAGGTTGCCAATCAAGCCTCCGCCAGCATGGCCCGGAAGGGGAGGCGAATACAAGGCATGAGTCGGACGCTCCTCCGACGGAGGATGCCGACAGGCTATCCGCCACCCGGTCTGAGGTGGAGAGCGGCATGAATCACAGGCGTCGCCGGACAATTCTTCGTGACGTGTGTTTCTCCCTGGAGGTGTTAAATGCCTTTGATGCGGGAAACGCGCACCTCCGTGCCGCTCAATATGGGTTAACCAGAGCCACGGAGCAGCATGTGAAAGACATACGTGTAAGTAATTTTAATAGTTATATATGCCAGTAGCCCCCGAGACTTAAAATGGTTAAAATAACTGATTTAAGGATCAATTTTTATGTAGGATCTTACGGAGAAGAATACCCATCTGTCCCAAGAGCTCCAAGAGTGCAAGGCCCAACTTGAGGCCGCACTGGCCGCCACAGGGGGAGCCACAGAGACCCCCGCTGGTAAGACGTACTTTGAAAAGATAATTAATTAACAAAGTGCAGCGTGAATCTGACAATAATATTGCAGAGGGCGCCGGACTAGATCCGGACAAGCAACAGCTACTGCGTCAGCTAAAGGCTGGCGAGAGGGTGCTTATGAAGGTGCAGCAGGAGAGAAACAAGCTCCAAGATGCCCACACCCAGCTAGGAGAAGAGCTGAAAGGTGTTCGGGCCCAGCTGTCTGGCTCCTTGAAGGAGAATCAGCGACTTCGTCGCGGCATTTATAGTAAGTGCTTGAGCAAATTCCTTTGAAAAGAAGAATTCGGCGAGGAAGTCGTTTGACAGAAATATGTCTTTAGGTGTGCTCACAGGTCGCCCTGCGGAGGAAATGCCTGGGTCAACAGGTGACCAACTTCCCGAGCTGGTGCAATTGTTCAAACGTGTTCGGCAGGTGATGAGTGGCGTCGTTCAGGCTTTATGGCCATCCGTCTCCCTACCCGAGGGCCTTGGTGAGCTTGCTGAGAAGCTCTAGGGAGCACGGCGACGCCTCCGTTTGTGGAAGATATTGGCCTGCCGTCAGGGCGCCAGGGAGGCCTGGGCCATGGTGAAGACGCGCTACCCGAAGGCTGACCCAAACCACATGGCCGAGGTGGGACCCGTGGGGCCTGATGGGAAGGAGATCCCTGTGAGCTTGATGTATGGCCAAGTAGAACTGGCCGCGAAATATTCCCAACAGGAATGTAAATTAGACAGCCTGTTAGATGGGATTGAGGAGGAGTACAATCAGTCGGTTTGACGATGTAATTTGAAATGAGATGTAAGATGCCTTCTAGCCGGATTGTAGATCGTTTGTCTTTGCGGACCGTTTCGCTTCAACCTCGGGACCCAACAGTCCGGAGTGTGTCCGAATACCCCTACAGTTATAAAAGAACCAGGGCATGCGTGGAGACAAGGCGTCGGGGTCATAATTGCTTTATCAGACAAGTGCCCAACTAGTTATGTTATATTACATGGTTAGTAAGAAACATCTTCCAGGGAGAATAGTTCCATTAAGGGTTCCTTTCCCTGGGAGGCATGCCCTAAGGTGCAATGCCGGACTGCGAAAATAGCAGAAAAAGCATCTGGGGGCTTATAAATAAGTAAGTAATAAATCATCTTTCAAGTCACCGACCGAATATTCTCTTAAGAACGCTAGCTTTCGGCTTCACCCAGTCTGAGGTACACATCCGGCTGACCCGGCAGTAACAATCGCAGAGGTGCTCCCTTTACCTCCTAGCCGAACAATCGGGAACGTAGGGGTAAGCACAGGAGCCAGGCAACCCAGCTTGGCCAAAACTTAAGTCATATCGATGCATATAATGGTGAATAAAAGGTACATGCGGAAGTATGACACATGTATTGGGCGTGAAGCCCGTATTAATAAGCTTCTGGTAAAGAAGCCCCCAGGTATAATGAGTGCTAGGAGCACATCAAGTGTGTGCGAAAAAAGCGTAAATCAGCCTATAAAAGGTATTGGAAAAAAAAGTGGGAAGAAGGAGGGGGACAAGAGACAGTAAAAAATATAAAAAGGTGGACGGGGGAGTGAGACGAACTCTGAGTCCGGTGTTTAGGCGTAGAATCTTCGGAGACAGGCTGCGTTCCATGGGTTCGGCTTGAGTCGGTTGTCAGATTCTTTACGTAGACGGTATGCTCCGCCGGTCAGGACTTGGTCGATGATGAAGGGACCTTCCCACTTGGGCTTAAGTTTGTCCTTTTTCTTGTCCGGCAGGCGTAGAACGAGTTCGCCGACATTGTAAGTTTTGGCCCGTACTTCTCTGCTTTGATATCTTCGAGCCTGCTGCTGATAGAATGCGGAACGAGCCTTTGCCACGTCCCGCTCCTCCTCTAAGGCGTCCGAACTGTCCTGCCGATCCAACTCGGCTTCTCTTTCTTCGTACATGCGCACACGAGGTGAGTCATGAATTATATCGCAAGGCAGAACTGCCTCTGCGCCATACACCATGAAAAATGGTGTGAATCCAGTAGTTCAGTTTGGCGTGGTCCGCAGCCCCCAGAGTACAAAGTCGAGCTCCTCTACCCAGTGCGTGTTAGATTCCTTGAGGGACCGCACTAGTCTGGGTTTGATGCCGCTCATGATTAGACCATTTTCTCGCTCAACTTGACCGTTAGTTTGGGGGTGATAGACTGAAGCGTAATCGAGCTTGATGCCCATGTTTTTGCACCAGAGTTTAACCTCATTGGCAGTGAAGTTCATGCTGTTATCAGTGATGATGCTGTGGGGGACGCCAAAACGGTGTACTACCCCGGATAGGAAGTCTATCACCGGTCTGGATTCTGCCGTTTTAACCGGCTTGGCCTCAATCCATTTGGTGAATTTGTCCACCATGACCAATAAGTATTTGTGCTTGTGGGTTCCCCCTTTAAGGGGTCCAACCATGTCAAGCCCCCAGACCGCGAACGGCCAGGTAATGGGTATAGTTTTGAGGGCAGTGGGTGGCATGTGGCTCTGATTAGCAAATAGCTGGCAACCGACACATCGTTGGACTAAGTCCTAAGCATCTGCCTGGACTGTCGGCCAATAAAATCCTGTACAGAAGGCCTTGCCTACGATTGCCCGCGCTGCAGCGTGGTGCCCGCCGAGTCCGGCGTGAATTTCAGCCAGGAGATTCCGCCCCTCCTCTTCGGAGATACACCTTTGAAGGACTCTGGTTGTGCTTTTCTTATAAAGTTCTCCCTCATGGACCTTGTAGGCTTTAGATCGTCGAACTATGCAGCGGGCCTCATTTTGGTCTTCGGGAAGTTCCTGCCGAATTAAGTAGGCTAGGAATGGTTCTGTCCACGGGGCAATTACTGCCATTATTTCGTGAGCTGAAGGTGTTATTTCGTTGGCTGAGCCGCCGATTGTGTCAGAATGGTCTGAGTTCGGTGATGCAGCTGGCTCCGGATTGTTATTTCCGGACTCCTCTTCCCATAACATGGATGGCTTGAAGAGCCGTTCCAGGAAGATGTTTGGAGGGACGGTGTCTCATTTCGCGCCGATGCGTGCTAACACGTTTGCTGCCTGGTTATTATACCGGGCTACATGGTGGAATTCGAGTCCTTCGAACCGAGCTGACATTTTTAGGACGGCGTTGCGGTAAGCTGCCATTTTTGGATCTTTGGCATCAAAGTCTCCATTTACTTGGGATATTGCGAGGTTTGAATCCCCGCGCACCTCTAGGCGTTGAATGCCCATGGAGATTGCCATCCGGAGGCCATGTAGAAGGGCCTCGTATTCGGCTGCGTTATTGGAGTCCATGTACATTATTTGAAGTACGTATTGGATTGTGTCTCCAGTTGGGGACGTCAGGACAACGCCAGCCCCCAAGCCAGCCAACATTTTGGATCCGTCGAAATGCATGATCCAATTGGAGTATGCGCCGTACTCTTTAGGGAGTTCGGCTTCGGTCCATTCGGCGACGAAGTCGGCCAGAACCTGCGACTTTATAGCTCGCCGTGGTTTATAGGTTATGTCAAATGGTAAGAGCTCAATAGCCCATTTTGCAATCCTGCCCGTTGCGTCGTGATTGTTTATAATATCGTTGAGAGGTACTTCGGAAGCCACCGTTATGGAACACTCTTGAAAGTAGTGTTGCAGCTTCCGGGATGCCATGAACACCGCATATGCTATCTTTTGATAATGTGGGTACCGGGACTTGCATGGAGTTAGAACAGTGGATACGTAGTACACTGGTTTTTGAAGAGGGAATCTGTGCCCTTCTGTCTCTCGCTCGATGACGAGTACCGCGCTGACGACTTGATGTGTTGCTGCGATATATAATAACATAGGTTCGCCCAGGTTGGGCGCAACCAGGACCAGATTTGTTGCCAGTATGGCCTTTATTTCTTCGAGTCCGGCTGTGGCAGCATCCGTCCATTCGAAATGTTCGGTGCGCCGGAGGAGGCGGTAGAGGGGCAGAGCCTTTTCTCCCAAACGGGAGATGAAGCGACTTAAGGCCGCTACGCATCCGGTTAGTTTTTGTATTTGCTTGAGGTCTTTTGGAATATCCAATTGTGACAGAGCTCGGATTTTGGCCGGGTTTGCTTCAATTCCTCTACCGGATACGATGAAGCCCAAGAGCTTTCCCGCTGGTACGCCGAAGACGCATTTTTCCGGATTGAGCTTAATGTCATATGCTCGGAGGTTGTCGAATGTCACCCTCAAGTCTTCTACTAGAGTTTCGACGTGTTTGGTCTTGACGACCACATCGTCTACGTATGCCTCTACTGTTTTGCCTATCTGGGTAGCCAGACATGTTTGAATCATGCGCTGATATGTTGCTTCGGCGTTTTTGAGTCCGGAGGGCATTGTGTTGAAGCAGAATGGCCCATATGGAGTAATGAATGCCGTTGCGGCCTGGTCTTTCTCCGCCATCTTGATTTGATGGTATCCGGAGTATGCGTCGAGGAAGCACAATGAATCGTGCCCTGCGGTAGCATCGATGATTTGGTCGATGTGAGGGAGGGGGAAAGGGTCCTTTGGATAGGCCTTGTTAAGGTCTTTAAAATCGACGCAGAGGCGCCAGGATTTGTCCTTTTTTGGTACCATTACTAGATTGGCTAGCCGGTCCGGATGTTTTATATCTCTGATGAATCTGGCTTCTAAGAGTTTGGCTAGCTCTTCTCCCATTGCCTGTCTTTTGGGTTCGGAAAATCGCCGAAGAGCTTGTTTGACCGGCTTGAATCCTTTTAGGATGTTTAGGCTGTGCTCTGCCAGCCTGCGTGGGATTCCTGGCATGTCTGAAGGGTGCCAGGCAAAAATATCCCAATTTTCCCGAAGGAATTCTCACAGTGCGGTTTCGACATCAGGACTTAATTGTGCCCCAATGGAGGCCGTCTTTGTGGGGTCCGTTGGATGGACCTGAAATTTGAATGTTTCGTTTGCTGGTTTAAAAGAGGTGGACTTGGACATCTTATCGAGTATCACATCGTCCCTATCCACCGTGGAGCGCAGCGTAGTTAGTTCCTCTGCCGCTAGGGCTTCGGACAATGCCTCTAGGGCCAGTGCGGCTGTCTTATTTTCAGCGCGGAGTGCTGTATCTGGATCACTGGCAAGAGTGATTATCCCATTGGGTCCGGGCATTTTGAGCTTCATGTACCCGTAGTGGGGTATAGCTTGGAAGATTGTGAATGCCTCTCGCCCTAACAAAGCGTGATATCCGCTGCCGAATGGGGTCACTTGGAACGTGACCTCCTCGGACTGTAATTGTCCGGTGAGCCGAACACTACATCTAGTGTGATTTTTCCTGTGCAGCGTACTTCTCGACTAGGGATTATCCCTCTGAAGGTTGTGCTGCTTCGCTCGATGAGGCTCCAGTCAATATCCATTTTTTGAAGGGTTTCCTCGTAGATGAGGTTTAATGCGCTGCCGCCATCCATGAGTACCTTGGTAAGGCGAAAGCCGTCCACTATCGGACTGAGGACCAATGCGGCTGGTGCTCTAGCTGTTCGGAATTTAGGTTCGTCGCTGGCGTTGAAGGTGATAGCCGTGTCACTCCATGGATTTGCTGTTGCTACTTGGTAGACTTCGGCGAGGCCGCGGATTGTTCATTTTCGCATGTTATTTGATGCTACCGGTACTGTTGGGCTGTTTGCCCGGGGCTAAAAAGCCTTCGCCACTTTTGGCCACCTGCCGTAGTATCCAACATGATCGAAGGCTGTGTGTTGGAGTGGCGCCCTCCGTACTGTGGATTTTGCAGGGTTCGTTGAGCCAGCCCTCCAGTACGGTTCCATGCCCTTTAGGGGGTCTTTGCTTTTTGGTTTTTAACCCAGGTGCTTGAGTATGGCGCACCCTTTTACTTCGGACTAGGGTTGTGGTCAAGGCCACACTGTCCCAAAACCTAGTTTCGGTGTTCCTGGCACTCTCTACCGCAAAGTATTTTTGTACAATAGTCGCTAGGTCGATGAAGCGTGTAACTTCGCGACGACTTATGGAGTTCATGATTCCCTTGTCCGTGCAATTGTTGCAGAAAATTGAAATCGCGCTTTCTTTGCAGCAGTCCTTTATCCTGTTCATAACCAGGAGGAATCTGGCCCTGTAATGATGTACTGTTTCATCGGGCTCTTGCCGTATTTGAGATAGATCGCTTATGTTTGGGTGGGCGGGTGGAATCAAGTTCGGAACCCCACCCGATCTGAGGCTCAAAGGCCAAGAAGTTTCCGGATTTGGAAGCTTGACTTGCTGGATGCTTTCCAACGAATCTAGTCCGATGCCTGACTCTAAGTTCAGTATTTGATTAGCGTCCGTCCCTTCGCGGGAATCCGGCCTGGAGGGATAGGGAATCCGGACATAGTTGGTTTTAAACGTAGAAGAAGGGTTGCCGCATTGTTCCTCTACCACGACAACATGGTGGGTGGACTGAGGAGAGTTAATCTCTCTCAGATCGGGTTTAAGCCCAATCTGATCGTAGTCTGTAGCGACTCCCAGGGCGGCGATGCGATCCAAGAGCTCGTTTACAGAGAAGAGCTCAATCGGATCTAACTGCTCGGTGAATTCCGGGCTGACGTGAAGATCGCTTTTGATGACCTGAGAGGTCATCGTCGGAGCAGTGGCCGAACATGCGGTCATAAGAAAACCACCTAGCCGGACAGCTTGGCCGGCGGCCAAAGCTCTCTTGACGACGGTGCCGTCTTTAAAGACGGGAGAAGGCATCCTTCCTGATCGCGAGGGCACAGAGGAACTCTCAATGAAAGCACCAATGTCGGTGTCAAAACCGGCGGATCTCGGGTAGGGGGTCCCGAACTATGCGTCTAGGCGGATGGTAACAGGAGACGAGGGACACGATGTTTTTACCCAGGTTCGGGCCCTCTTGATGGAGGTAAAACCCTACGTCCTGCTTGATTAATATTGATGATGTGGGTTACAAGAGTAGATCTACCACGAGATCAAGGAGGCTAAACCCTAGAAGCTAGCCTATGGTATGATTGTTGTTCGTCCTATGGACTAAGGCCATCTGGTTTATATAGACACCGGAGAGGGCTAGGGTTACACAGAGTCGGTTACAAAGGTAGGAGATATACATATCCGTATCGCCAAGCTTGCCTTCCACGCCAAGGGAAGTCCCATCCGGACACGGGACAAAGTCTTCAATCTTGTATCTTCATAGTCTTGGAGTCCGGCCGATGATGATAGTTCGGCTATCCGGACACCCCCTAGTCTGGGACTCCCTCAATGACTATCAACATATCGTCGGGGAGGCTGTTGATGAAGTCTATGCCTGCTGGAGTCACTTGCGCTTCTAGTTCGCCCCGCCTCCGCTTGTTGGCAGCCCTGTTCTCCACCTCTGGAGTCTCCTTGTCAGCAGTGCTTTCTGATAGAAATGAGAGTACAGGGAATATTTAGCTAAAACAGGGCAATAGAAAAATGTATTGGTAACTAGAAGTTATTGGTAGGAATATAGTAAGAAAAGGGAATAACAATTGTTTGCTTAAATACTACACAATTCATTTGACATTGCTGGGTAAGTCAACATGCAGATAGTTGAAAAGAAAACTTACTTCGAACAAAGTCAGGACGGATGATTTTGTCGAGAAGTTAGCATATATCTCATGACCAGGCCCTTTTATGTGCAGTCCAATTTTAGTGCCAACTTTCATTACATAAAACTTAGAAATTCCTTTCCAAAAGCCAGCGCCAAAATAGGAGTCACCATGTTCATCAAGTCTTACTGTAGCAACGATTGTAAATCCATGGTTTGTGTGCAGTATGACATCCGTGCAGCCTTGATCTATGTAAAGGGAAAAATTGTGCACTACATAATATGTTGCATAGCAAGGGATGCGCTGCAGAAAGTGGTAGGATTGTTAAAGAAAATATGGTAACATGCAAATATGGGCCCAAATTGAAAGAACTGTACAACAGTTGAAATCGAAGGACAAAAATCTATAATTAAACAGATAGGGTAAACATGATGTCATGGAAATATGAGAGTAATCGAAAGAACAATACCTCATTAATTTTCCTAATATAGAAAGAAGAGGGGAAAAATCTCCTTTGACGTATATGGTGCATGTGGCACCTTTTATCCAAATGTAGCAATATTTAGAATATCTTCAGGAAAGTAGGCCATGCCAACCGATTTAGGGTGAGATTGAACATAACGCGCACATGCTCAAGTCATCTGGTACGGTGAGATGGAATATCTGGTGGAGGTCGCAAGGTCCTGATGTGTTGGCGCACTGTACACTCTATGAATGAAAGAAAACCCTCAAATCAGCTCGAATAAAAATGAATTCATGACGATTTCCGCCGGGTGACTAAAGTAGGCAGAGGAGCTGGGATGAGAGATGAGATAATATCTCATTAAATTAGTTACCGTGTCATCCATGAGAAAAAACCTCAGTACGGCAGATTCCCCAACCGAGCAGAGCTGGGTCGACCGCGAGCAGCATCGAGAAAGTCGATGGCGATAGGCATAGGCAAGTGGAAGTGGTGAAATACGGTGGGGTTTGCCGGCAGCCTGGCAACGGCGGTAGGCGTTGAGCTAAGTGGTTACTGCCGTGATAGGCGGTGCCATGCATAGACGTGGAGGAGCTTGTGCAGGTGTGAATGGGGACTGGAGGCATGGGGAGGCGGGTGGGGGTGAGGGTTTTTGTGACGTGGGGATGGCGAGGGTTTTCTTTTTTCTTTTTTGAATTGGGTGGTGAGGGTTTTCTGTCCCATAAAGAATTTCGGAGGGAACGGTTTGCTAGAGCCAACCGTGTGTGATTGACACAACAAGCAAAACAAAAGTCATTGCACGCGGTTCCAATTTTGGGAACCGTGTGTTATTGAAGCAACTTACGAGCATCTTTGAAGAGAGTTGGCCAATAAAAACCGCATTGCAATACCTTATGTGCAGTTCTATCTCCAGCGTGGTGTCCTCCATATGATTTAGAATGACACTTGCGTAGGACCTGTTCCTGTTCATGCTCAGGTACACAACGTCTAATAACACCATCTACTCCTTCTTTACAAATGTGTGGGTCATCCCAGAAGTAATGTCTTAAATCATAAAAGAACTTTTTCTTTTGCTGGTATGTGAAACTAGGTGGTATAAATTTAGCAACAATGTAATTAGCATAATCAACATACCAAGGAGCAGTATGAGAAGCATTAATGACCGCTAATTGTTCATCAGAAAAGCTATCATCAATAGGTAGTGGGTCATCAAGAATATTCTCTAACCTAGACAAGTTGTCTACAACGGGGTTCTCAGCTCCCTTTCTATCAATAATATGCAAATCAAATTCTTGGAAAGAGAACCCATCTAACAAGTCTAGGCTTAGCATCTTTCTTTTCCATAAGATATTTAATAGCAACATGATCAGTGTGAATAGTAACTTTAGAATCAACAATATAAGGTCTGAACTTATCACAAGCAAACACAACTGCTAAGAATTCTTTTTCAGTAGTAGCATAATTTCTATGGGCAGTATCAAGAGTTTTACTAGCATACTGGATAACATTCAATTTCTTATCAACTCTTTGCCCTAGAACAGCACCTACAGCATAATCACTAGCATCCCACATAATTTCAAAAGGTAAATTCCAATCAGGTGGCTGAACAATAGGTGCAGTGATCAAAGCTTTCTTAAGTATTTCAAATGCTTCTAAACAATCATCATCAAAGACAAAAGGAATATCTTTTTGTAATAAATTAGTCAGAGGCCTAGATGTTTTAGAAAAGTCCTTAATGAACCTCCTATAAAAACCGGCATGACCAAGGAAACTTCTTATACCTTTTATGTCCTTGGGACATGGCATCTTTTCAATAGCATCAACTTTAGCTTTATCAACTTCAATACCTCTCTCGGAAATCTTATGCCCCAAGACAATGCCTTCATTAACCATAAAGTGGCACTTTTCCCAATTCAACATGAGACTAGTGTCTTCACATCTATGCAAAAATCGATCAAGGTTGCTCAAGCAATCATCAAAAGAGGATCCATAAACGGAGAAATCGTCCATGAATACCTCACAAATCTTTTCACAGAAGTCAGAGAATATAGTCATCATGCATCTTTGAAAGGTAGCAGGTGCATTACGTAAACTAAAAGGCATACGTCTATAAGCAAAAGTATCAAAAGGGCAAGTAAAAGTAGTTTTGATTGATCCTCCACTGACACAAGTATTTGAGAGAAACCAAAATAACCATCTAGAAAGCAAAAATGTGTGTGTTTGGATAGTCTTTCTAGCATTTGATCAATAAAAGGTAAAGGGTAATGATCTTTCTTAGTAGCTTTATTTAATTTACGGAAATCAATTACCATCCTATAACCTGTAATGATTCTTTGCGGGATCAATTCATCTTTATCATTAGGAACAACATTAATACCTCCCTTTTTAGGAACACAATGGACAGGACTTACCCAATAACTATCAGGAACGGGATAAATTATACCTGCCTCAAGGAGATTTAGTATCTCCTTTCTTACCACTTCTTTCATCTTAGGATTTAGCAGTTGTTGTGGATCTCTAACTGGTTTGGCGTCTTTCTCCACATTTATTTTGTGTTGGCATAGAGTGGGACTAATGCCCTTAAGATCATCCAGAGTATATCCAATAGCAGCACGGTGCTTCTTCAGAGTTTTCAATAATCTTTCTTCTTCTTGCTCTGAAAGGTTAGCACTAATAATACCAGGATATATTTTCTTTTCATCGAGATAAGCATACTTAAGATTATCAGGTAATGGTTTGAGCTCAAACACGGGATCACCCTTGGGTGGAGGGGGGTCCCCTAGGATTTCAACAGGTAAGAACAAGAAGGGTCTACCAAAAATCATCTTGTGGGGAACTAATCCTAGCATTAACAGTATTCAAGAAGGGTCTACCAAAAATAATGGGACAAAAATCATCTTGTGGGGAACTAAGAACAAGAAAATCAGCAGGATTTTAACCTTCCCACACAAGACTTCAACATCTCTAACAATCCCAACTGGTGAAATAGTATCTCTATTGGCAAGCTTGATAGTAACATCAATACCTTCCAATTCAGCGGGTGCAATATCATGCATAATTTCTTTATATAAGTCATAGGGTATTGCACTAGCACTACCACCCATATCACATAAGCCATGATAACAATGATCTCCTATTTTAACAGAAATAATAGGCATGCCTACAACAGGTCTATGTATCTTAGCATCAGGTCTACAATATTAGCAGTCTCACCACAAAAATAAATAACATGCCCATCTAAATTATCATCCTAGAGATCTTTAACCATAGCAATACTAGGTTCAACTTTGATTTGCTAAGGAGGTGTAAAAGTTCTAGTATTACTCTTATGAACAACAGTCGAAGTTTTAGCATGATCCTTTATCCTAACAGGAAAAAGGTGTTTCTCAACATAAGTAGTAGGAACAATAGGATCATTATAAGTGATAGCCTTTTCTTCAACTGTAATAGGTGCAACTACTTTTACTTCAATGGGAGGATTATATTTAAACCACTTCTTCTTAGGGAGATCAACGTGAGTAGCAAAAGATTCACAAAAAGCAGCTACTATCTTAGAGTCAAGTCCATACGTAGCGCTAAATCCACGAAAAACATCGGTATCCATAAAAGATTTAACACAATCAAACTTAGGTGTTATAACTGACTCCTTACCATCGTCGGAACCACAATCTTCAGAGTTGCATTTAATCCTTTCCAATAAATCCCATTTGAATTCAATAGTCTTCAACATATAAGAACCAGCACAGGAGGTATCGAGCATGTTGCGATCATTGGGAGAAAGCCGAGCATAATTTTTTTGAATAATCATTTCTCTGGAGAGCTCATGATTGGGGCATAAATATAACATTGACTTAAGCCTCCCCCAAGCTTGAGTGATGCTTTCTCCTTCGCGAGGCCAGAAATTATATATGTAATTATGATCACGATGAACAAGATGCATAGGATAGAACTTCTGGTGAAATTCCAACTTCAATCATTTATAATTCCAAGATCTCGTATCATCACATAGCCTATACCATGTCAATGCATCTCCCTTCAAAGATAAAGGGAAGACAATCCTTTTGACAACATCGTCGGGAATACCTGCAAGCTTAAATAATCCACAAACTTCATCCACAAAGATAAGGTGTAAATCAGGATGCAATGTTCCATCTCCTGCAAAGGGATTAGCTAGCAGTTTCTTTATCATACCCGAAGGAATCTCAAAGTAAATATTTTCAGTAGGTTTAGTAGGTTGAGGAGCAACTCTTTGCTCTTCTGGTCAGGGTGAAGATACCCCAAACAAGCCCCTCAAAGGATTAGTTTCCATAGTAACAAGTGACAGAAAATTTCAGCACACTATATAAGTGTTTCCTTACCAAGTTCCACTCACCAAAGGCGCTTCACTCCCCGGCAACGGCGCCAGAAAAGAGTCTTGATGACCCACAAGTATAGGGGATCTATCGTAGTCCTTTCGATAAGTAAGAGTGTCGAACCCAACGAGGAGCAGAAGGAAATGACAAGCGATTTTCAATAAGGTTTTCTCTGCAAGCACTGAAATTGTAGGTAACAAATAGTTTTGTGATAAGATAAATCGTAACGAGTAACAAGCAATGAAAGTAAATAAAGTGCAGCAAGGTGGCCCAATCCTTTTTGTAGCAAAGGACAAGCCTGGAAAAATTCTTATAATGAGAAAAGATATCCCGAGGACACATGGGAATTATCGTCAAGCTAGTTTTCATCACGCTCATATGATTCGCGTTCGGTACTTTGATAATTTGATATGTGAGTGGACCGGTGCTTGGGTACTACCCTTACTTGGACAAGCAACCCACTTATGATTAACCCCTATTTCAAGCATCCACAACTACAAAATAAGTATTAAGGTAAACCTAACCACAGCATTAGACATATGGATCCAAATCAGCCCCTTACGAAGCAACGCATAAACTAGGGTTTAACCTTCTGTCACTCTAGCAACCCATCATCTACTTATTACTTCCCAATGCCTTCCTCTAGGCCCAAATAATGGTGAAGTGTCATGTAGTCGACGTTCAAATAACACCACTAGAGGAAAGACAACATACATCTCATCAAAATATCGAACGAATACCAAATTCACATGACTACTAATAGCAAGACTTCACCCATGTCCTCAGGAACAAACGTGACTAGTCACAAAGCATATTCATGTTCATAATTAGAGGAGTAATAATATGCATTAAGGATATGAACATATGATCTTCCACCAAATAAACCAATTAACATTAACTACAAGGACTAATCAACACTACTAGCAACCCACAGGTACCAATTTGTGGTTTTGGATACAAGATTGGATACAAGAGATGAACTAGGGTTTGAGAGGAGATGGTGTTGGTGAAGATGTTGGTGGAGATTGACCCCCTCCCGATGAGAGGATCGTTGGTGATGACGATGGTGATGATTTCCCCCTCCCAGAGGGAAGTTTCCCTGGCAGAACAGCTCTACCAGAGCCCTAGATTGGTTCCGCCAAGGTTCCGCTTCATGGCGGCGGAGTTTTGTCCCGTAATCTTGCCTCTGATTTTTCCAGGGTAAAAGCCTTCATATAGCAGAAGATGTGCACCGGAGGGCCACCAGGGGCCCCAGGAGACAGGGGCGCGCCCAGTAGGGGTGGGCACGCCCCACCCTCCTAGCCAGGGTGTGGGCCCCTTCTGGTGCTTTCTTCGCTCAATAATTTTTATTAATTCCAAACTGACTTCCGTGGAGTTTCATGATTTTTGGAGCTGTGCAGAATAGGTTTCCAATATTTGCTCCTTTTCCAGCCAGAATTCCAGTTGCCAGCATTCCCCCTCTTCATGGTAAACCTTGTAAAATAAGAGAGAATAGCCATAAGTACTGAGATAAAATATGTAATAACAACCCATAATGCAATAAATATTGATATAAAAGCATGATGCAAAATGGACGTATCAGTGGTCGTCGGAGTCGTCGCCCGAGTCGTCACCAGAGTCGGTGTGGAACTCCGCCTCCGGCTGTGGAAGCTCGACGCCATCGACAATGTCAGGTTGCAGCGATAAATTGCCGGTGGTGACGACAACCTTTGTCTCCATCTCCATGTCGTGCTCCGGTGCTTTAGCAGCCCCGGCGTCGCCACTCCCTCCGATGGGGCACTTCGGCGGCATCCTCATACACTGACGGCTTTGATGACTGATAGCAGCGTCGAGGATGCAAGGGGAGAGAGGGGATTGTGTGTGTGGCGAGGATGGGGGTGCGGCTGCTCGGGCGCACCATTAATATGGAGTAGTGGGAGAGAGGCGGGCGGCGGTCAAACCGCTGGCTCGCCTCCCGGTGAGCCTGCGCACCGGACTGCTGGCTTGCCTACCGTCATTCCAAACAGCTCCTCGCATGCCTCCCGATGACACTGTGCAGCGAGCACGCCTCCGTCAATTCACGCACCTGCACGCACGCCTCCCGGTCTGCCTGCGTGGCGGACTGCTCGGATGCGTCCCGTCAACTCACGCCTGCTCGCACGGTACACGGGTCGCGTGGCGGCACATATATTGTTTTTCTATTTGGATGATTAATGATGCCGATTTATTTTTTGCTTAACTGAAGGATGGCACATATCCATTGTTAGTCTAACACTCACGGTTCGAATAAATAGTCCGTTTGGGATATTGGTTCCCAATTGTTAATAATCTCCCATTTGTAATTAGATAAAGATTACATCAAAACTGGTTTCAAATTTGACCCAAAAAAGTACAATGCAACTTTATATTGGTGTCCATATGATAACACGATAAGTTTCATGAACTTCAAATAAGTTTTGGATGTACTAGATTTTAAAAGTCAAGATTCTCATTGTTTGAAATTTGTTGCACGGGGAGTAAACATGCACCTAGTGAGACACCTGTGTTTTTGCAATCCATTTAGGTGCACTGTCACGTGTGCATCTAGCTCGAATTTAATTTTTGCACATTATACCCGTAGAAAATCAATCAGTTAATGTACTAAAACATTTTAATGATCTCTGATTTTTTGAAATTAAAATGTCCCTCCTTTGGTAACATATATATGTTTACCGCGAGATAATTAATTTAACATGCATCATAGTTGCGATGAATTCGCGGTGTGTGTGTGGGTGTGTGCGTCTGGGGGTGGCGAGTGGCTTGCAGTACACTACGAGTTGTGAGCCACCGTGTGGGTTGGCCATTTTGTTAGGCGGGCCGGTGCCACATCAGAGTCGTGAATTCGTAATTTAAAACATTACACAACCCTTTCATACATACATGTTTTGGCCACATGCAGTCGATGGTTGACCTACACGACACTCGATACTCCGTATGTCGCTTTGTGTGGGCCCGCGAGGTCATCGTCCACTACTTTGACGAACAGCCCGTAGTGAGGTTAATTTGACTGGCAAGGTAGAATTTTTTGTTTGTGTTATGATGGTATATAGTATGCGTCTAAGAGGTGGGAGGGGACTAACATATATACACGCACACAATATATATATATATAGGGTGGGCCTATTATGATAACACCCTTAAAAGTCTTATGCTGCACACCACTTTCTTATTCTGCTAACATCTCCCGACCAACCCCGCAGCTACAAACTACGACCAACCCCGCAGCTACAAACTAACCACTTAAGATGGACGACCGAACTACCCACCTCACTCATCTCCCCCTTGCTCCTCCATCCCACGACCTACCCCACCCCACTCATCTCTCCCCCGTGCTCCTCCATCCC